>NC_056746.1:617557735-617632735 GCF_019279795.1 Protopterus annectens | reverse complement strand
TATATATATATATATATATATACATACCAAGGTAGTAGATTGATCTCAATGGACCACTTGCAGGAACGCCTGGGTGAATAGGATCTGATATGAAATGAACAAATCATATTTATAGACACAAGGATATGCTAAAATCAAAAAAAAAAAATATATACATATATATATATATATATATATATATATATATATATATATATATATATATATATATATATATATATATATATATATATATATATATATATATATATATATATATATATATATATATATATATACACACACACACATATATATATATATATATATATATATATATATATATATATACATACATATATATATATATATATATATATATATATATATATATATATATATATTATACTTAGCAGAACTTTATGGATAAGAAGTAGTTATAATGTTTAACTGACAATGATTGTATATATAGAATGTTTCCATCTCACACTCACCAATGAATAGAGCTGTGGGCAGCAACAGAGACTCTGCATGATGCTCTATAGGGGAAGGGTTGTAGATACTAACTGCTTACTGTGGTGTGCAGTATCCTTAAGACATAAGAACATGGATCACAGACTGTGAGCTGTGGCAGGGCTAGCCACTTGGCAGTGTAAAATATGATTGTAGGTGAGCCGTTCATGTTGACTAATGTCACCATAAAATGGGCATGGGTAGTTACCGGTGATAAGTGGGTTGAGGACCTGGCCTACTCCACCCCATGTCACGGGCCCATGCAAATGGTGGGAGGGGTGTATATGCCCCTACTGCCCAGTGTGTGCTAACATTAAAGCCCAGCAACCATGGGTCAAGCTACTCACCGGCTGGGTGTCTAGTTGCCCAGCCAGGGTTACCTGGGAAAGCTCTATTGAGTGAAAGCTGGACTTAAAAACGATAAACCTGCCAAACATGAACTGAGAATTGCTACACTTAATGTAGGTTCATTGATAGGATGCAGGTTAGAAGTGGAGGATTTGTTGATATAAGGAAGCTGGACATTCTATGTATCGAAGTGACAAGATGGAAGGGTAGTGCAGTGAAGCCACTTGGCTTGGGATCCAGAGTATTCTACTCAGGAGGGGGACAGATTAGAAATGGTGTGGGAATTGTTGTAAGAGTGAGGCTTCAGAAGGCAGTAGGGATATCATCAGAATTAGTGACAGACTCATGGCAATCAGACTCCAGTGTAATGATAGGGCAGTATTCACAATCTCAGCCTATGACCCACAGCAGGTTTGTGATAGTGATGAAAAGAGTGCATTCAGGCAGTAGTTGCAGGACCAACTAGATAAAGCAGGACAACATGAATTGGTGTTGATAATGGGTGACTCGAATGCATATATCGGGACAGACAGAACAGGATATAGGGACTGCATGAGTCTATAGGGGTGGAGCAACAGGAATAAAGAAGGACAAGCTATTCTAGACTTCTGTTAGGCAAATGGCTTGATAGTAGCCAACACATGGTTCATAAAGTGAAGATCACATGTGGAGTCACCAACATGCAACTAAGGTAGACTTCCTCTTGGTAAGGGAAAGGTACTGGTGTAAAATCAATGATTACAAGTTCATCCCCAGAGAAACAGTTGGACCACAGTATAAATCACTGGTTGCCACAATCAACTGCAAGCAGTGGTCAGAGAAAGCTCTAAGGTCAACTGAGACCATGCTGAAGACCTGGAAGTTGACTACCTCAGAGTGAGAATATAAAAGTAGGGGGTGTGTGTACAACCATTTAAGGAATTACTCAGGATCTAGCACCCCAGGAAGAGGAGGAAACAAGTGGAGTTGAAGAAGAATGGAAGTGTTTCAAAACAACATGCGTGAGGACTACGGAACTGATATGTAGTCAAGCCAGGTATGGAAATAAGGTACATAAAGAAAGCTGGTGGTGAAATGCAGAAGTCCAGGAAATCTTCAAAAGAAAGAAGGAGTGTAGGAAAAATAGGAGATAGAAATGACAAACCAGGCTAGGAAGGAATACTGCTTGGCTAAGAAAGAAGCTAAGAAGGGAATTACAATAGCAAAGAATAGGGCATCAAAGGCATTTTACCAACTTCTGGAAAGTGACTCAGTAGGTGGCACAAAGAAACTATATCAGATTGCAAGGCAAAGACAGAAAGATAAAGAAGATAGTTAGGCACCCTTCATAAGGGATGCCAGCAGCAACCTGCTCACCAGTCCACAGGACATCAAAGGCAGATGGAATGAGTATTTCCAGCAGCTTCTGAATGAAGAAAACCACACAGAACCTGTACAGCCCCAAAACCAGTCTACCATGAGAGAAGAAGAGGAGCGTACCCTAGAAGAAGTAAGAATAGCACTAAGGAAAATGAAGTCAGGGAAAGCAGCAGGTTCAGATGAGGTCACAGCAGATATGATAAAGATGTTGGGTGATATAGGGGAGAAATGGCTTCTGAGGGTATTTTAGAGAGAAAAGTATATCCTAGTTGGCTGGAGAATAAGCATACTCATGCCACTGTACAAGAAGAAAGGGGACAGCCACAACTGTGGGCAGTACAAAGTCATCAAACTCCTATCACATTGCATGAAAGTTCTGGAGACGGTGATTGATAAATGGATATGCAGAGTAGTAGAATGTAAGATGGGAGATGAGAAGTTCAGATTCAGATGAGGATGCAGCACAACTGAACCAATGTTTGCAGTGAGACAGATAGTTGAGAAGAAGCTGGAGATGAGGAAAGAGTCCAACTGGACATTCCTAGACTTGGAGAAAGCATATGACAAGGTCCCAAGAAAGTTGATCTTGGCATTACTGTGGTGTTGATTAGTTCCAGAAACATTGGTAGAATTAGTCCAGATTATGTACAAGAACCCAATGACTCAAGTATGAACAGGATTAGCCTCACAGAGGGGTTCCCAGTGGGACTGGGTGTACAACAGGGCTCAGCTCTGACCCCACTTTGGTTCATACTGATGATGGACTATATTAGCATACATGGAGGGGACAGATTGACAAAGTTGCTGTATGCAGACAATGTGGCATTACAGGCAGACTCTGAGCAAGATCTTCAGCAAAGGATAGGGGAATAGAATGCAAAACTGAAGGCACATGGGATGAAACTAAGCACAGATAAGACCATGGTATTGATAGCAAACTGGGGAAATCAGAAGAAGCTGAGAATTGACATAGAAGGGAAGATAGTGGAACAGGTAAATAGCTTCAACTATCTGGGAGGGGTGGTTGAGGAGAAGGGAAGTCTGAATGAAGAGGTCAAAGTTAGAATCAGAGAAGGTACAGCCATCTGGCATAGCATCTCAAGTGTAGTCTACGATAGAGGATTGCCAAAGAAGCTGAATAGTAAAGTTTACAAGACAGTGGTGCAACCAGTACTGCTGGATGGTAAAGAAACCTGGACAGTAAAGGTAGAGCAGATGAAGAAGCTAGATGTGATAGAAATGAAGTGCCTGGGAAGGGTGGTAGGATGCACACTGTAGGACAGATGACAAAATGAGGACATAAGAGCAGATTTCAAAGTAGCAGCCATTGCAGAAAAGATCAAAGAGAACAGATTATGTTGGCTTGGACACATATGCAGAAAGGCAGAAGACAATCTGGTAAAGAAGATTTTGGACAGGCAGAAAGAAGGTAAGAAGGAATGAGGATGTCCAGCAAAGAGGTAGATGAATTTTGTGAAAGAAGATCTGCGAAAGTCAGGTATAAGTGTTGAAGAAGGCAGTAGTGTGGCATTGTATCGAAAGAGATAGTTTCATAGTTTCATAGTTTAGTACTAGGCTATCTGCCCTGGGGCATTTGTAAGCCTAGCCATAGTGATGTGGCTTTCACCACCCCATGAAATGGTACAAAAATGTACAGAATAGATTTAGAATACTGTGCCTCTGTCTAGTAGTGACACAGTGAAGGTCCACTTATATAATAGAATTAGTTTACTGTGCCCCTGTCTAGTAGTGACACAGAGGTGACCCCTGGGGTAAACTTACGATCTCCCATCCACTCATCAAGATTTCTCTTGAAGAGAGTCAGTGAGGGGCTCTGCCTAACATGAACTGGGATTCTGTTCCAGAGCATGGGAAGCCTCTGGGTTATGAATCTATCCCTCCAGCATGTCCTATTCATACTTGTGCTGAGGTTTAAGTCTTTAGCTCTCGTGGTTCTGATGGATTTGGATTTTTTGAGGTGGAGCATGTCCATCAGTTCCTGATTGGACATGGCCTTGTACGTCAGGTGCAGATCACCTCTGAGCAGGTGGTATGCTACTGAATAGAGCTGGAATTACTTTAGTCTGGCAGAATAAGACATATGTTGGAGACCCTTGATCCTCTTGGTGAGGTACTTTTGTGGTCTCTCCAGCTGCTGCACATGCCGGGTGAGGTACATACCAAATGGGGCATTGTACTCAATCATGGGTCTGATGAGGGAGGAGAATAGGGGTACAATGACATCCTTGGATCTGGATGTGAATCCCTTCATGATAAGGTGTGCAAAGTAGAATGTCTTTCTAACCACTTTGGCAATGTGGGTGTCAAATGAGAGGTCGCTGTCGACTTGGGTCTCTAGATCTCTGATTACTTTTTCCATACTCAGTGGATTACTGTCTATGTGATAATTTGTGGGTACTTTGTTTTTCCCAAAGGGGATGACTATACATTTTTTGGCATTTAGTTTAAGGCCATGACTCCGGCACCAGTTGTCCGTTTCTGTGAGGTCTTTTTGTAGGATGTATGTGTCAGCTGGTGTATCGACTATGGCGCCTAGTTTGCAGTCATCTGCAAACTTTGTCAGCCATAACCCTCCCATGTTTGCTTTAACATCTGAGAAATAAATGCCGAACAAGATGGGTCCCAGGACAGATCCCTGTGGGACACCACTTGTGACTGGCTTTGAGTCTGACATGGCTCCAGCGATTTTGACTTTATGGGTTCTGTCCTTTAGCCAGTTTGCAACCCATCTAGTGACATAAGGGTTTACATTTAAGCTGTTGAGCTTATCTATGATGCCTGAGTTGGGTATTGTGTCGAAGGCCTTAGCCAAGTCCAGGTAGGCTGTATGGACTGCTTTGCCCTCATCAATGGCTCTAGTGACTGTTTCGAAAAAGTCAACCAGGTTCATAAGGCAGGATCTGCCCTTTACAAAGCCAAATTGGGTGGGATCCAGTGTCTGTAGGTCCCCGATGTCTCTTTTTATAAGTTCCATAATGATTCTTTCCATAGCTTTGCAGACCAGGCTGGTTAAGCTTATGGGGCGGTAGTTCCCAGGGTCTGTAGAGGTACCCCCTTTGTGGAGTGGGACCACTGTTGCTGTACGCCAGTGTTCAGGTACATATCCTGTAGTAAGGCTAAGGTTAAATAGCATTTTTATGTGCGGGTTTAGCTCCTCTTGGAGTTCATGTAGCACGCAACTCGGGATACCGTCAGGTCCCATTGATGCTGTGTTTTTAGCTTTGCTGAGGGCGGCTCTCACCTGGACATCTGAGATGACAGGGAGATTACATTCAGCTGGGATAAGTATTTCTTCTTTTGGGGGTGAGGGAGGGGAGAAATTTGCACTGAACCTGTCTGCCAGAATGTTGGCAATGTATGTGGGTTCAGTGTATTTTTTGTTGTTGTGAACTAACTCTGAGCATATCTGAGGGTTTCCACCCAGGTTTCTAACATAGCTGAAGAAGGCTTTGTGGTTATCTTTAGTGTCCTTAGCGATTTTTCTCTCAAAGTTGGCCTCGGATGTTTTTATGAGAGAACGTAGTTTTCTGCTAGTGTTGATTAGAGATGTCTTCCCTTTATGGGATTTTGCTCTGTCGTGCAGTAGCTTCTTTCTTTTGTTATGCAATTTGTTAATGGCTGAGGTCCACCAGACAGGACGCTTGCCTTTGGTGGAGAGGGTCTTGGATTTATTTGGGATTGCATGATCCATACATTCTTGGAGATGTCCATAGAAAGCATTTGTGAAGGATTCAGCATTGTGGGATGTGGTTTCCACTGGCCCAGTGGGCTTAAAGGATACCATCTCAGTCTTAAGAAGAGTGATGTTGGCTTTTGAGAAGTTTTTCACTGTGGTCTTTTGTGCTGGGGGTGGAGGTGGGATATGTATATCCAGGGTGATTAGTTTGTGGTCAGATCTCACTAGTGAGGGGTATACTTCCGGTGTGGAGCATTTTGTCCCCATGTTTGTGATGATCAGGTCTAGTATGCCAACACTTAATATGATACCCTGACCCCATGTAGAAAATGGGAAAAATGTGGTTGCTGCTGCTGATGATGATGTATGTATAGATAATTATTTACAAATAAAAATATGTCAACAGGGTTTGTTTTCAATTGTATAAATGTATTTTTGCCTATGTCATAACTGATGATGCAATAAAGATGTTTCTTGTTTAAGGAACAAAAGATGTAGCTATGTCTGTGATGCCTTATGCTACTGGGTAGCAGCATGTCACTATATAATATACTAGAAGGTAACCAGCCCTCAGAGCTTATAACAAATAAATAGTGCTCCCTGTGGTTATGTCCCTTACAGGCCACATCCAGATAAACATGACACTGTATAGCTACAGAACAATTATAATCATTAGCATGCCAGAATTTTCCCTCTCTTATTATGGGCCTATTGCCTTCTAATGTAATTTTACCAATAGTATCTGGAACTCAACAAAATCAATTTTTCATATGCAAACACTTGCCAAAGAAATTTTTCATACACAAAGACAGACTGTTCCCCATGATCTAATACTGATACCTGTTTAGTGCCAGCACCATTTCCTGCTGTTACTGTGCATTTTGTCACCAGAAAGAGCAATCTAGTATATGAGTCTCACATGATTTTTCTTTGTTGGCTTATTTATACTGGTTATTGCTTCTAGCAGTTTATATATAGCACTTTTTACTGCCTGCTGCATACTTTTTACTGTATTTTATTGCTATTTTCTGTACTTGTTAAGCACCTGTTTGTTCTGATTTCCTGCCAAGGAGTGTATCATATAACTGATTTGTTTGCAGTTAAAAGCATTCTGTAGAGTCTCCTTGCTCCTTTATCTGTTTAAAAACTTTCATTTTGTGGCTCACTACTGTGATAAACATTTATGTAGTGCTTACTGTCTAAAAGAGTGTAGGCTACTGGCTTTAATATTGTCCCAGTTCAGATTTGCTGTCTTTGGGCCTGTTTGTATTTTTGCAGTGATTGTTCTGAACACATGACCAGGCCATCTTGAATTAGAAGAGGCCTTTCTTTACCTTCATGACAGGATTGTGTTGATTGGCTGCTGGCTAGTGGGGGTTGGGTGGTCTAGGGCTTAGAATAAGCACTCATTGTTTTTTTTTGGGGCTTTTTTTTTAAAAGTTGTCTAAGGTTTTATATTCTGGTATTTAAGCCCTAACTTTGAGAGGATTTCTGACTATACACACTGAGCTGAGTGGAGGAGGGGCATTGACTACTACTCTGATCTGAGATATATAACAATAAGTATCCTGTTTTTTTGGCTTATTTACTGGTTATTGCTTCTAGCAATTTATATATAGCACTTTTACTGCTTGCTGCCTATGTTTTACTGTATATTTTGCTATTTCTTTACATGTTAAGCACCTATTTGTTTGTTCTGAGTCCCTGCCAAGGAGTGTATCATATAACTGATTTGTTTGCAGTTAAAAGCATTCTGTAGAGTCTCCTTGCTCCTTTATTTGTTTAAAAACTTTAATTTTGTGGCTCACTGCTGTGATAAACATTTCTATAGTGTTTACTGTCTAAAAGAGTTTAGGCTACTAGCTTTAGTACTGGTCCCCACCCTCCCTCCCTGTTGGTGTCTCACTGTTATACTTGGTGGCTTTGCAGTTGCCCACTCCTCCCAGTCTAAACACATTCTACCTAATACAGAGAGAGCATCTGAGAAGGCCAACCCACTTAGTTTCTTTCCTTCTTTTCCTCTTTTCTCCCTTTCTCCTTGTGTTCTAACTGTGCTTCTCAAACATTTTGGAAATATAGAGTATATTTTAGTGCATTTATTAAAATTGTATTTGCCTTAATATTGCTACAACTCAAGTGCTCTAGGTTGCACTGCATATGAATTGTTTTAGTGTGTTTTTGCTGTTTTTCTGTATATATAGACTTTTCTGTATATGTAGACTAGCTACTTATTCTACTGTATTACTGCCTCTTAAGTAATTTTTCAGTTGTGCACTTGCCTTGCTTCATTCAAAAAGTTTTAAATTGCTAATTTTGTAGAGTTTTAATTGAATTTACTGTTTAGGGCTACACACTCAAGTGTGTTAGCCTTTTCTGTGTTTATTTACTGTATTATTGCATTGTTTAGCCTGTTTTAACCAAAAAAAAAAATACTATCTTGTTTGCTCGTTTCCCAACTTTCCTAGCTAGTATAGTCCAGATCCCAGGCTTTGCTGTTTTCAGGACTTTATTTTCTGTGTTCAGAGCTATCCAGACCTTGCTGTGGTAGAGGGAAGTCCAACTGCTTACCAGTGGGAGTGATGAGCATTGTACTGCCTATCTAACACTAGAGGAGTGGTTTTCAGCTCTAAAAGTATAATTTTATTAGCCATTTTGGGCTGATTTCTATCCCTTTCAACTTTCTGGCTGAAAAACGCATGTGTTTGCACATTTTTTGCATCATGCAGCACACCAGGGCTATGGTTAAACTATTCCAGGTGCCAGAAAGTCTGCTCTTCATATTTTCCCTTAGGACTAGCTGGTTTCTCAGTAGTAGCACGCAAATCGTAACCCCTGTGACTAGTACTTGCTCTAGAATCTGCTGGAAAGCACTAGGAAGCCTTAAACTGATACAAGCACTCAACTCTCCTTGTTAATAAGGAGAAATTAATCATAGGCACTAAACAGCCTATAATTGCAAAGTACCTTGCAAAGTTAAGGGAAAACAGCTCTTGTACCTTACAAAAAAAGCACCTTAACAGACATCTCCAAGGATCAGCTTCTAGTGATTTCTCCTGTCCACCTGGTGAATCTGGGCATACTGAGGGAATGCAGAAACTGCCTCATGTACACAGACAACCCTGTCCTCTTACCACCCAACACTACAACCTGTGAGAGATGCACTTACATAGCCAAACTGGAAGCAAAGCTCTCTCCAGCCAAGATTGTGCTGGACAGTCAAGAGGAGAAGGTTAACACCTGCACTACACCTCAAGCAACACCTAGCCCTTCAAAATCCACACCATCAACACACACACACATAGCAACACTAAACCCAAATATGCGGAGGCCCTTAACATTAACCTGCCCAAGCAACAAGGACCTCCGAAGCTGAAATGCAAACAAACACCATTCATAACCAAAGTGACACATAGCTCACAACACCAGTGTGCCATCCAACAACAGCCTCTATGGCAAGACAATGTACCCAACACTTTAGTCATGGGTGACTCTATAGTCAGTCTCACTGATGTCCCACTCACCAGGCTGAGCAATGAGAAAATTACAGTCAGCTGCCTGTCGGGTACTAGGATCCACCACATAATGCATGTACTCAAGTCACTCCACAACAAGTACAAATATGACTCTGTCATTGTCATTGTTGGAGTGAATGACTTGAGGCATACCTCCCTGGACTACATGAAAAGAGACATGGAAGAGCTCTCGGATCATGTGGCCCAGGCAGGTATGACCCTAGCCCTGAGTAGCATTCTGCCTTCACCCAGAATGATACCACAGTATAAGGACAAAATGATTGACTTCAACAATTGGCTATGCTTCTCGTGTCATTCAAAGGAAATCCAGTATCTGTCTGCCTGGGATGACAGGATCGACAAACCACGATGCTTTGCCAGAGATGGTCTGCACCTGTCACCCCTGGGATTAAGGTTAGTGGCTAAAGCTCTTGCCACCCCTATAGTGCCTTTTTTAGGCAAGGTTCAAAAGTCAAAACCACCACCATAACAGATACAAGCATGCAAAATCTGAAGGTAATGCTACTCAATGATAGAAGTCTAAACCTCAAAATGCACTCTCTCAGGACACTCCTAAAAATGGAGAACATCACTATCTGTGCAGTAACTAAGACCTGGTTCAAGACTCAGAGAGCACCCCTACAATACCAAGGTACAACTGTTACCACACTTTTCGGCCACCAAACTAAGAATGAAACACTAAAGGTGGGTGGAGGAGTGTCCATATTCACCAAGGATATTCACACCTCCAGGCTAGTTGCCCTACACAATCCATCTGAAATTCTATGGGTGCAACTAACACTAGGTAAGACTGCAATCCAAATTGTAGCTTACTACAGATCCCCCACCATGCCCCAAGATTCTCGCTACACCTTTCTAAACATATTGGCAAATACTAAGATATAACCAAACACCCTAATACTGGGTGATTTCAACTACCCTGCCATTAACTAGGAAAACTACTTGGGTACTAACACCTTTTCCCAATGGTTCTTGGAATTCATAAATTCCAATGCCCTAGATCAACTAATCCATTGTCCCACCAAGGGCTCCAATATCCTAGACCTGGTCATTACCAACATGGGAGATAGATGCTCCACACCAGTGATCACGCCCTCATTGGTCAGGTCTGACCATAAGCAAATCAGCCTTAAAAGCCGCATCCTGCTCCCACCCCCCAGTAAGGAAACCTCTGTAAAAAACTTCTCCAAAGCCAACTTCATGCTACTTAAGTCAGAAGTGACAAACTTCATGGCACCCATGCAGACGGGAGCTGAATGTTTGACTGCTGAATCCTACACTAAGGCACTGTATGAACACATCCACTTGTGCATGAATCGTACCACCCCAAATAGAACCAAGATGCTTTCCTCCAAACAAAAGAAGCCAATCTGGTGGTCCCCTGCCATAAACAAACTATACAACAGAAGAAAGAAACTTTTGCAGAAAAGAGGAAAATCCCAGGATGCAAAAAACTCCCTCACCAGCCTCAGTAAGAAGCTAAGATCCCTCATAAAATCCTCCAAAGCTAGTTACGAAAATAAAATTGCCAAAGATTCCAAAGAGAACCACAAGGCATTCTATAGTTATGTCAAGAATCTAAATGGCAATACTCAGATCTGCTCTGAGCTACAGCAGAATGGTATTAAATATACTGATCCCAAGGATATTGCCAATATCCTGGCAGATCGATTTAGTGCCAACTTCACCCCCCTCTCACTCTCTAAAGGGCCCATCTCAATACCAAAAGATTGCCAAATTATGGTAATCACAGCCACACAGGTAGAAGCTGAACTCTCCAAAGCCAAGAATACAGCATCCATGGGACCAGATGACATCCCGGGCTGTGTATTACATGAACTACAAAATGAGGTGGCACCTCACCTAAGTGTCATGTTTAATCATAGCCTCACCTCGGGCTTCATGCCCACTGAGTGCCACACAGCTACAGTTATCCCACTCCACAAGGGGGGATCTACCTTGGATCCCAGGAACTACCGTCCCATCAAACTGATGAGCCTGATCAATAAAGGCATGGAACACATTATCATGGAACTTATGAACAAAGACATTGGCAACCTTCAAACCCTGGACCCCATACAGTTTGGGTTCATGAAGGGCTGATCTTGTATTCTGAACCTGATTGCCTTCTTTGAATCAGCCTCCAGAGCTGTGCATGAGAGTAAGGTGGTCCACACATCCTATCTGGACCTCACCAAGGCCTTCGACACCTTTCCCCACTCTGGAATCATAGATAAACTTACAAAGCTGGGCATAAATCCCTACATCACTCGATGGGTTACCAACTGGCTTACTGACAGAACCCAGATTGTAAAAGTAGCTGTCTCCAAATCCAGCTTCAGACAAGTGACAAGTGGAGTACCTCAGGGTTCAGTCCTGGGACCGCTCATGTTTAAGAGACTGTGGCTAACAAAGTTCACAGATGACTGCAAACTGGGAGCCATTATTGAAACCTCAAATTATGTGGATATTCTGCAAAAGGACCTTACAGAAACAGATGCTTTGTGCCAGTGCCATGGGCTCAAGCTTAATGCCAAGAAATGTATAGTTATCTGCTTTGGGAAAAAACATGTACCCATGAATTACCACATAGGTGTCAGTACACTAAACACTGAAAGTGTGATGACAGACTTAGGGACACAGGTGGACAGTGGTTTCACCTTCGATAACCACATCGCCACAACAGTCAGGAAATCCTTCTATGTGGCACACCTCATCACTAAGTGCTTTTCATCCAGAAAAAAGTAGGTCATTGTCCCACTGTACTCATCCCTCATTAGACCCAATTTGGTCTGTACCTTTCAAGACATCTGCAACAGCTGGAAAGGCTGCAGAAATACCTCACTAAAAGAATCATAGGCCTAAAGCAGATGCCCTTTGCTGACCATCTAAAAAAACTCCAGCTATACTCTGTGGCATATCGTCTACTCAGAGGTGATCTCTGCTTAACATACAAGGCCATGTCAAACCCTGAGCTGTTGGAAATTCTCCACTTAAAAAAATCCCAATCCCTCAGAGCTGCATGCTCCAGGGATCTAAACCTTGTCATCTCAATGAACAAAACACGCTGGAGGGATAGGTTCCTGATTCCAGAGACTCCCCATACTTTGAAATAGACTGCTCATACATGTCAAGCAGAGTACAACTTTGGCCATCTTCAAAAGGAACCTTGACAATTGGATGGGAGATGGGAAATTCACCCCGGGGATCACATCAGTCTCCCTGTTAAACAGGGGTCCAGGGAAGTAAATATTGTGGGAAGAAATATCTGGGTAATTGTTTGGCTAGGCTTATATAGGCCCTAGGGCCGATAGCCTAGTACCAACCTATGAACCTATGAACCTATATACAGAGCTCCAGTGAGTGAACACATGTATTAAATTATAGTAGTAACTTATAGTCAAACAATCTCTTTTCTGCCACCAGTGACACCAGTGCTGTGAGGTTATCCTTATAAACCAAGTTATTTATTTATTTATTCATTTATTTATTTATATTTCATAATAAAGTAGTTTCAGTGGTCTAATGACCCTTCCTGGGAATGGCTCAGGTGATGATGGCTAGCCTAGAATAATTTGTAAAATTGCAATAGACTATATTACAATCAAAAAGAACATAATTTGTAACAGTCCGGCATAAATTATTTTATGTGATAGTGAAACAACACAGTTTGCAATATTATGTCACAAGAGACATATAAGAGATTTATGAGTGTGCAGCTAAGAGCTAAAAGTTTGCAAATCACAAGAAGAGTGTAAGAGAAAAGAGGTGTATAGAGGTATTCTGTATAATATATATCCAGAGTTATGAGTCAAAGTTAGGAATATGGTGATAGAAATTTATAAAATGTAAAGCAGAACAACCACAAATAAGAACTAGACACCGGGAATGAACTTCTATAATTGAATAAATGAAAATGTTTTACTTTATGGGAAGGGAAAGAACAGATAAGAACAACTGGGTTACATTCACGTAGTTGAACTTTTAAAAGTTCGAACCACATATGATCGAGACCATACGTTCGAATTTGTAAAAGTTTGAGCATTTGAATGGAAATCTCCATAAGTGGAGGTTTCCATTCACTTCAATGTGGAGCAATCTCAGAGTTGGTATATTTAAGTAGCGGGGGTGTGGGGAGTGCAAGGGGGCTACCCCCCTGCTTACAACAAGTTATTGTTTTGTACATTATGTTTTTTTTTTTGTTTTTTTTGCATAGTCGAAGTTCTGTAACTTCAAACTTAATGGTTCGACCATTAGGTATTTACAGTTACGGAACTTCGACTATCTAATATAGACCTGAACAATTAAATATATAAGTCAATATCTGACTGTGCATATAAGAATAATAGAAAATATTTTCAACAGATAGTTGGGAACAGAATAACTCTATTTGCATCTAAACAGTCTTATTCCTAGCGCTTTCTAGATAATGTTATAGCTTACTACTACATTACTTCAACTTTCAAATTATTAAACTATGAGAGTACTTTCTCTGGGCAAGCAGACTGTATTTTCTGACCTCTGGAGGATTTGTTAAAATACCTTACTGCTTTCAGGTTTGAACAGAGTCCATGTCCTTAATCTAAAATCAATATGACAATACAGGAGTCCTGATTCAACTTTATCTGAAAATTTGGGCATTCCCATACCCAAAGAGCAGCCTATATAAAAAAGGAAAGAGCAGAAGTCCTGTTTCAGTAATAGGTCAGTATTTCAGAGCAAAGCATATATTTTCTGTCAACAATGAAAAACCTAAACAACCAGGAACCAGAGAGAAGCAACCAAACAGTAAAAGTACACTTGTGGAAACAGGTGCTCGACACAATTCTTTTAGCATAAACCAGATGTATTAATTTGGTTTACGCTAAAAGAATTGTGTCGAGCACCATTTTCCACCAGTGTACTTTTGCCATATATTTTCTGTCTTCTAAACCATTTTAACTTGAGGAAGTATAGCTTTTGACACCAATCAATGAATGTGAAACAGTTATATTTTACCATCCAGAAGTGACTCAGTGGAAAAAGGGACAGTTATAAGTTTTAGTACATCCAAAAACACTGGAATCTCTTCACCAAAGGTTGCTACACCAAATAAGTTCCAAGAACAAAGTATTAAATAAAAAGTACTAGCAACCACCAGGCCATAGTAAAAAGCTTATTAAAACCAATAACACGTTAGTGCTTTCGGGCTAAGCCCTTCATCAGACAAACAACAAATGTAAAATGTCATTTTATATACACATCTAAAACAATTGCAGCCAATGAATAATTAATACTTTACCTGCCTCTTTTTAAGAGCAGGCTTTGAAGGTATAACACCGTTTAAGCCAGGTGCTTTATCTGCAGCCAATTCAATTATCCATTTCATCTCATTATACTCGGTTAAATTCACAATATCACCTCCCCTGGTACCCATAACAACAATCTGTATGACCATGAACGCAAACCCATGATTAGGGTACCTCTTTTTATGCTGAAATAATGTATTATGTACACTTCCAAGACGTATCACAGACATATGCTTTAAAATTCTTTCTTTCAATTTACAAATAATTTCCTATATAATAACAACAGCATGTATCACATTGAGCCAAATAGATCACATTAGCTGTATGACAGTCTGCATATAAGTGAAAATCATACCTCCTATTTGTGACTTTTTACTACGGCCTGGTGGTTGCTAGTACTTTTTATTTAATACTAAGTTTCGATACACGTGATAAAATATACTACTCTTGACATGTCTATATCTAAGAGAAATGCACTACTCTTGATATGGGGGATGACCCTAGTATGTCAATTTAATACACAAAGACTGCGACATGCATAAATCTTGTTGATAACTTTTTGTGCTGTTAATGACTAAGGCAAGGATGTGAAAGAATGCAACTTCTAAAATTTCAGTAAAGCAGAGCCTTAGACCATGTTTATTATCCAACAAGGGAGGGCTATGTATATGAACCAGAAAAAGCCAACCAACTCATGGATGATTTCTACATGAAAGCCTAAATTTCAGCTCTCCTATCCATACAGTGTTTGGACAATGTGTGCCACTGGAAGGCTAACTGCCTCCTTAAAGGGGATGTCCCCCAAAAGGTAACACAAGGGAGGCAATGAATATTAGTAGACTGAAAATTGTGTTGTGATTACCATTAGGGTCATCTACACCAAAAGGAGAATATCATTCCTGGATGTTAAGGAATGCTAAACTGCTCTGTGTATGTGTGTGTGTGTGTGTGTGTGTGTGTGTGTGTGTGTGTGTGTGTGTGTGTGTGTGTGTGTGTGTGTGTGTGTGTGTGTGTGTATGTCTGGACCCCAGGAACTACTGCCCCATTAGCCTGTCGAGCCTGGTCTGCAAGGCCATGGAACTTATAAACAAAGACATTGGTACTCTCCAAACTCTTGTAAAAGGCAGATCATGTCTCCTAAACCTGATAGACTTCTTTGAAGTAGTCACCAAAGCTGTAGACGAGGGTAAGGTGGTTCACATACCCTATCTAGATCTGGCCAAGGCATTCAACACCATCCCTCACTCTGGAATTATAGATAAACTCACTAAACTAGGTATAAATCCTTAAGTCACAAGATGGGTTGTCAACTGGCTCACTGACAGAATCCACACTGTGAAAGTATCATACTCCAAATCCAACTTGAGACCAGTGACAAGTGAAGTACCACAGGGTTCAGTCCTGGGTCCTCTCCTGTTTGATATCTACTTCTCTGAAGTACAGGCTAACACAGAAGGTCTTTGGCTAATGAAGTTTGCAGATGACTGCAGACTAGGAGCCATAATCAAAACTCCTAATGATGTGGACACCCTACAAAAGGGCCTCACTGAGGCAGATGCCAGGTGTCAAAGCCATGGCCTCAAGCTCAATGCTAAAAAGTGCATTGTCATCCCTTTTGGTAAAAACTCTGTACCCATGAACTACCACATAGGCGGTAGTCTACTTAACACCGAATGTATGATAAGAGACCTTGGGACACAGGTGGACAGTAGTCTCTCCTTTGATAATCACATTGCCACAGTAGTCAGGAAGTCCGTCTATGTGGCACACTTCATCACAAAAGGTTTCTCATCCAGGAAAAAAGAGGTCATTGTTCTCCTCTACTCGTCACTCATTAGACCCATTATAGTGTGCACCCCCCTTTTGGTATGTACCTCACAAGACATCTACAACAACTGAAAAGGTCTCAGAAATACCTCACAAAGAGGATTACCAGCCTCAAACAGATGCCCTACACAGACCGTCTCAAAAAACTCCAGCTTTACTCCGTTGCATATCGCCTACTCAGAGGCAATCTCTGCCTAGCATACAAATCTATGTCAAACCCAGAGCTGTTGGACATGCTCCACTTAAAGAAATCCCAATCCCTCTGAGCTACATGCCCTAGAGACCTAAACCTTGTCACCACAATAAACAGAACATGCTGGAGGGAAACATTCCTGTCCCAGAGACTTCCCATACTCTGGAACAAATTATCTATCGATATCAAACAAAGCTCCTCATTAGCACTCTTCAAAAAAATCTTGATGATTGGATAGGAAATAGGAAATTCACCCCAGGGATCACTTCTGTGGCTCTGCTCGACAGGGGCACAGAAAAATATTTTCTTTGGGTGGCAAAAGCCAAGGTACCTTTTTGGCTAGGCTTATATAGGCCCTATGGCCAATAGCCTAGTACCTACCTATGATCCTATGAACCTATGTGTTTTGGGGAGAGAGAGAATAGGTCAGCTGTGAACTCCTGAGATGGCTTGATATGCAAACTGTGAAATGACATTCTTACCAGACAGATAATACAAGTAAATGACAAACCATTTTTTTTAGTTTTTGGTACGCTGAGTTGTCAGCTACATCAGTTGTATCCTAAAATTATGTGCAGCCTACTTAAATTCCAAGTTTGAGGGCTGTGAAGAAATTACTAAAGATATAATTTTAGAGCAAAATAAAACAATCCCATGAATTAGAGTAAAACTGACATGCCAAGAAATGACCTACAGCTATGATAAGATAACAAAAGAGAAAGAATAGTGAATTATGTGAGATTTTAAAAGCAGTCATATAATGCTGAAACAATGACAAATACTGATACAATTTTAGATTTGCTTTATACCTCAATTTTCCCTTGCTACTCTTCAGTTGTTTATTTTGTTTTGGCAAGAGTTGCATTTTTAACACATTTGTTTATTATAGTCCATCTAAAACAAAGATTTTGTAAGTGACAACATCAGATTAGAAGCATTTCCTCTTATTAATTTCATTAAAAGTGATAGCTTTTGTGTTGTATGCTCCATATTAAAATTTAACAATGCACATTACTCTCAAATGTCCAAAATTTCACAAAATATCCAGATTTTTGCCTTCTATTTTTGTTCTGTTAATTGTACAATTTGTGATTTTCTGTCAAATCAAGATTTGTCGTCAATAATTAAAGATAGACATTTGAATTTCAGACGTCATACACTTCACAAAATGCATGCTTATGCAAAATCTATAAGTATACCATCTTTTTGTGGTTATAAGAGTGATATTTAAAATCTGGTCCTGATTTTGGTTCTTTCTCCTGACATTATTTTTGGCATTGTGAAGAATTCTTAAAGAAATTGAGTAGTATGACAGTGCATTTATCTAAGTCACCCAAAATCTGAAATAATACATGTTTGTGCAACATAAAATGCAGATAGTAGATTGCTGACTTTAATAAAGTTATATCTATTAGTCATCAAGATGGTAAGTTGTGGCAGCTTTTGGCTAGTTTTTTGATGAATTTTTAGGTGTTAGTAGGTAGAGTAATAGTGTAGTAGTTTGCCATTCTATAGGCAAACTAGGAATTTTGGTATCCATGGTAGGTTGTGTTTTATTAGCAATATATACAGTTATAGGTGTAGACTTGTTTTAGTAGTTTAGCTTGTAGAAAGGAATAATTCAAAAGAATGTGGAATGGTAAGATAGTGTTAGAAGAATGCATTAGAATCTTATATATAATTAAATTAATATGGTTGAAAAATGTGTCATATTATCTTTGAAAAAATTAAATAAACAATGTGGATAGTTTTAATCTATTGTCTATTAATGAAAATGGATTAAATAATGTCAAATAAATCATTAATGAGATATCTAAATGTAATTAGTGGAGACATAGTCTTGCAAGAGACTCACGTGCTAGATAAACATAAAGATATACAATAGTTAAATAAGTTATTCTTCTGCTTCTTTTAACAGAAAGAAGAAAGGAAGTGCTATACTTTGTAGAAAATCTACTGTAATGCCTAAGATCATGGAATCCATTAGTAATCCCAATGGAATGTATACATTTGTAATAATTAAATATAATGACAAACTCTGTACACTAGCTAATTTTTACTGGATCCTTGAAATAAGTGCAAGAGTGGCTAAAGAGCACTTAAAAATACTACAAAATCATTGGAAGGGTAATTTAATTTTAGCAGGAGAGTGCAATTGCATATCTAGTATAGGAGATACAGGTGAACAGAAGAAAGCTAAAATACTGGCATCAGCTAAAGAACTAAATAGATGGATTAATAATGATAATTTAGCTTATTTACTAGTAAAAGCAGAAGACAAATCATCATTCTTCATTCATTATTCTTATGCACATAGGACACAAACTAGAACTGATATGATATATGCCTCTATAGATTTAATTAATTAAGTGAATTATTTTAAAACTACTCCTTGGCCTTTATCTGATAATAATGTACTAAGTATTAATATAGCAATTGATATAAAGACATTTCAGATTATTTATACAATCCCAGTATATATGATGAAGTTACAAGAATTTAAGAGTTACCTTAAGGAACAAATTGAGAGTTTTTTATCTTTGAATGATAATGGTCAGGTTAGTAAAATCATTCTATGAGACTCCTTAAAAATGCATATTTAAGATAGAATGGGAAGATGAGATAGTAATAAAATGAAAGAGTGAGATGAAGCATTGTTAGAAGTACAAGATGAAATATATGAAGTGAGGTTTGAACAACAAAGAAATTAGATAATACCGAAGTCATTAAAAAAAGTAATGACAAAATACCAAACAGTTTTAACTCCTGAAGTGCAGACAGCTCTTGAAAAAATAAAATTGCACAGCTGTGTGATGCTTTCAAAATATCTATATGGATTAGCTGATAGACGTAAGATGTTAATCAAAATGGCGCAACTCAATAATATCTGAAATCCTTGCTCTAATAAGCTTTCTTCATATATTGAGGACATGTTTAATATTTAAAAAAAATTCCATGAGGCTCTTAATAAAGATAAAATAATAACCCTGATGATTACCAAACTGACAATTATTTAAAGGAAAATGTTACTAATAAACTTAATGACCAACATATATCTCTGTCGAATAAGCCTATCACCCTGACAGAAGTTAAAGAAGCTTTATAAAAGGAAAAAAATAGTAAAGCTCCAGGATTAGATGGTTTAAGAATGGAATTCTATAGTTTACTTCTGTTAAATATTTAGAATCACTGACTGATGTTTTCAAGATAATTCAGAGTGACAAAACAATTCCTGCCTCATGGAAATTTTCTGTCATCTCACCTATAGTTAAACAAGAAAAGGATAACAAGTTAGTTTCCTCATATAGACTTATTTTATTATTAAATATAGACTATGAAATATTTACTTCCATTTTCGCTACAAAAGTAAGAGAGATAGTATCTAAATTAATTAAGATCAAACAAGATTTACAGTCAATAGATTAATGTACAACAAATAAAAAGGGTAGTAACTATCTTAGTTTAGCAAAAGGAAGGAACAAGAAATTGGGCTGAATTAGCATAGATATTGAGAGATTTTTTGATTCTGTAGATTGGAACTGCTTGTTTAAAAATTTAGAAGCATTTGCATTTCCAGAACAGTGTACTGGAATATTAAAAAAATGTGCATAGACTCCAAAACATGTTAAAATTGTAGTTTACATTTCTTAAAAATTGACTTTAAACAAATGAACAAAGCAAGGGTTCCCGTGTCCTTCTACTGTTAGCATCAGTTATCGAACCTTTAGGTCATAGTATAAGAAGCCGTGAAAAAAATGAAGGATTCGCAATTAACAAAGATTGTCAATCTAAAGTGCAGCTTTTTGTAGATAACATTTTACTAACTATAGGATATTTCAATTTGTCAATCAAAGAACTAGATGAGGAAATTGAAAAATTGCAAGAAGTATCACTGCTGAAATGTAATAATAAATCTGAAACTTTAGTGTTTAATCAATAAGTAGTAAGTTTAAAGATACATATAAACATGATTGGTAAGGAAAAGAACTGAAATATTTGGAATAAAAATCTATCAAAACTGAGTAAGATTAACAAAAATTTTGAAAAGGTTTTTATATATATATATATATATATATATATATATATATATATATATATATATATATATATATATATATATATATATATATATATATATATATATATATATATATATATATATATATATATATTGCATTCAATAACTTTAATACCCGACAAAAAAAACTTTTAAAGAAAATGAAAAAAATTAACTTAATTCTTATAATATCCTTAAAAGTCAAGAATTGCTTATAGAAATCATACAGGAGTATGGGAGTATGGTCATATTAGCTTCCCAAATATAGAATCATATTCTATTGCTGCAAGTTTTAACTCTATTATACTCTGGAGAGACCCAACTTACACTAGTCAATGGAAAATCATCCAGGAGCAGATTATATTAAATTCTAACAAGTTCATTAAATATGATAAATTAGAAATATATAATAATTCTTTCATCTGGTTAACAAAATTTACCTTAGAAGGAAACTCAATGCATTCGCTAGTCTCTGCATATATGAAATCAATTCTTAAAACAGTTATGAAGTATGTTTTTAAAACTCCATTAATGTCAAAATTGAAATTGTTGTGCTTTCTCATTGCAAACACCTCCTAGATTTAAAGAAACTCAAAGCAATGTTAAAATGAATGTACTAAAAAGGAATGGATTAGTATTATGTTCTGATTGCTTTCAAAAGGAAAACATAAGGTTCCAGAATATTCAATGAAATAATATAAGTTGGATAAATTGGCTGACCAGTTAATATTATCCATCAGTAAGAAATTATATGAATTTGTGGATAATATGAGAGAAGGGATTCACTTTAGAAGGTCGAAATACTGAAATATCAAAATTCAATATTTCAGACCCATAAAGCGGAATCCTGAGAACAGCGAAAACTCAGAAGCATGAAATTCAAAACCTTGAATTCCGTCGGTTTAGAATTTTGCGCTTCTGACATTTTTCTGTGGTTATGGATTTATGGATTCAGTTAAGTGTGTGTGTGTGTGTGTGTGTGTGTGTGTGTGTGTGTGTGTGTGTGTGTGTGTGTGTGTGTGCAGTAGAAGTGTGAAATTCAAAATCTCCAGTGTGCAAGATTTTGAATTTCGCAGTTCTGAGTTTTCGTGGTTTGAAAAATTCAACTTTATAGCTTCAAAATACTGAATTTCAATATTTCAGCATTTCAAGGATATAAAGTGAATCAGAGAGAAGAGGAACAGAACATTATTTTTGTTATTATATGAATATATCAATGCTATTATTGAAGGTAGATTGACCTACAAAGGAAGCTTTCCCAAGTTATATAAGCAAAATTCTGGAACTTTTTTGTGGATTGAGTGACTCAATAGATGGTAACTATAAAAGCTTGTTATTTAAATCATTTAGTCAGACTTCTTCAAGTTTATACTGGAAAGCTTTTATGTAGAAATATATACATAGAATGTTTGTTATTCCCTGTAAAATCCTTAAGTTTAGTAAAGCTACTTCTTCAGTTTGTTGGAGATTAGCAAAGATGTAAAAGGTGACTGGATGCACATGTTTATAGATTGTGAGACACTAAATTATATAAATGGATAGATAACAAAACGGAGAAGCAGAACACAGCAGGAAGCAGCCAAATGTCCTTATAGGATGTTCCACAATGCAGGATACAAGTACAGCAATACTCAAAGGACGGTTAAAAGCTTTTATTAATGTATGAGTGAGCGCTTTCACCTATAACAGGCTTCTTCAGACTCAAGACAAATTATATTAAATAAACAGTGGTATATATATATACCATAAAACTGGCGGGAAAGCCTAACAAGCTATCCAATCAATTGGCTAACAATATTAATGTATTCAATTACAAGATTTAGAATAAAACATAATATAAAACACACACAGTGCAGAAATAAACAGAATAGCAAAGTCCTGATTTTAAACTTTTTGTTCGGAATTTATCTCTCAGGATATTCTTTGGCAATAGTAGTGATTTAACTACACACATTAGCTTTCATCGACCAAGTACTTTTACACCTCCACTTCATCCATTGCTAGCAGCTTTTTCTAAACTAGTAGAGGATGATTTGTACAAATTGAGGGACAGTAATTCTAGAAAGACATATACTAGATATAATCTTACATTCCAAGAAAATATTGCCTTGAAAGAATTATGTGCAGATAGGAATATATCTATAAGGCCAGCTGACAAAGGAGGTGGCATAGTTGTTTTGAATACTGATCACTATGTGAATAATCAATGTATTCCTATCACTGTATAACAATATGTGTTGTTGAATTTCTTCCATTCTGTGTATATATTGTAAATATGTTAAATTAATAAAAAAATTCTTAAAAAATATAGCAGCAATGTAGTGAGTTGGTTTCCATGTTACTGCTGATTACAAAAACTACTAAAATAAATTTATATAATATAATGTAACTAACTTAAAAGTGCATTCAACTCAATGTTTCTACTTTTAGTGGTAAGGAAAATGCTGTGGTATTGGGGTGTGCAAGTTGCAACATGTAAAATGTGTGTTGACTGCTATTAATATAGGTATAAAGGCTCCATTCTAAATAAGCATTTCATTTGTGTTAAGCAATGGTGACTTTCCATTTCTAAAATGTAGTAATTACCTCATTTTGGACTTATCTTGATTAAATGTACTAGGTTTCACTGAATATACTAATCAAACCAATTTCATAAAGGAAGTAAATATATCAATACATGAAGGTGACATCATGTAACCTGCTGCTTTTTTGTGGAATAAGAATATTCATTATGTACATCAGGATTTCATATTGCTCCTTTTACTAAGAATGATCATAGGTAAGTACTAGGCTAGCTACCCTAATGGGTCATTTTAAGCCTAAAAAAGATCTGAGAAACTAGTAAAACCACAAAATGCCTGCCTGCAGAGACTCCAACATTAGCTCAGAACAACTCAGACCGCTACTAAAGTTCAAATATTATAACTGAACCCATGAATCAATCCAAAAAAATCTAATAGTTAGCACTTTCATCTTTAATTCACTTTAAAATCTTTTTCAGAACGATTAAAACAGTTAGTTATACCATTTCAATACTTTGATTTACCCATCACGTGATAACCAAGCCCCCAACCAAAAATTGTGAATTAAAGTGACATCACACTGATTCATACATAAAAAACACATAGGAAATAAATACAATCATTGTTAATTTTATACATACCCCAAAAACATTAATAAGTACATAAAAATATGTATAATAAATCTACAGCAAACATATGTTAATTAATCTTAAAAGTACCTTTAATTTTAAAATGCAACTAATAGAAACATGATTGTTTAGTCCAGGCACATACTGGCATTTAACAACAACTGCCAGTAAAGCTCTTGCTTTTCTAAATGTAGTGGCCATGGACCTCCATGTTCACTCATTCTAACTTTCTCTATAATAACAAATCTAAATGTGTGCCCTAGATACTCAAGTATATGCTTAGCTACCACATTTGTTTTCATTTTATTCTTTACATCATTTATATATTTGCAAACCCTTTCTTTTAATTTGTGCTTCATTTTACCTGTGTTGTACACAGGGCAATGTTGACAGAGAGTCTATACAAGCCAACCAGTCAAACAATTATATAACTCCTTGATTTTAAAAATGGTATCTTTTATTGTAAAAGTGCCCCCAACAAGAATGAATTTATAAAAAGAACACACTTCCCCATTTTCACATTCCTTTTAAGATTGATCACATGACTATTTTGTTTAAAATTTTCTAAAATAGTTTTCAAATGATAATGTCTTCTATAGATCACTTCTGGTTTTTCACTCATCTTTGACCCAAACCCATTTTTAAGACTGTATCTAATTTTATCACTGTTCACACTAAATATGATGATCAAATAATTATTGAAAGATCCAATAACCTGTGCCATAATGGAACCCCTAGTCATGTTACACACCAAGTTTTCATTTATTGTATCCATTTGTACATGTTGATTTTCAGCCCTGTTTTTATACTTCAGAATAGGTGCATAAAAATTCTGCTTCCTTTTATTTATCAATTCTAATATTAGCTCATTTACAAGAGTACCAGGGTAACCTCTATCCAAGAACGTACCCTTAAATATATTACACTCATACAGAAAAAGTTTAAATGTAGACATCATTCAAGCTGAGTAGACGAACTGGCCTTTAACCATTGCCTGTTTTGGGGTATATGGATGGCAGCTGCTATAATGAAGGCATGTGTTTGAGAATGAATGTTTCCAATGAATTATGCCTGGAAGCCGTTTATTAGGTTGATCTTTTCTAAGCTGAATGTCCTGATACACTATATTAGATTCATCCACCTCGTATGCAAACCTTAAAAAATGTGTGGTGCTATTTATGAATTCTAACAACTCCTTCAAAATATTAATAGGACCTTCCCATCAATAAAAATATCATCAAGGAAGCTGGTGTACAATTTACAATGCTACATATAATTTGACTTGAATAAGAACATTTTCTCCCATTGTACCATGATAATATTGGCAAACAGTCCACCACAAGCTGACCCTATAGCCACACATGACCGTTGCAGGTAATATTTTCGTTCAAATACCAAAAACGTATTTTTAACAGATTTCAAGTAAAGCTTCATAAGGATTTATTTCGTGCTGTGGGACCCCTTTTCATATAAATATTCTACAAACCAGGAAACCCTAGATCATGGATAATCACTGTATAAAGGTCTCTTACATTATATGTTCATAGGTAGGTACTAGGCTATCAGCACGAGGGCCTACGTAAGCCTAGCCAACAAGGTTCCCTGGCTTACGCTACCCAAGAAAGTTATTTTCTTGTGCCACTGTCGGGCAGAGACACAGAAGTGATCCCCGGGGTGTATTCCCTATTTCCCATCCACTCATCAAGATTTTTCTTGAAGAGTGCTAATGAAAAACTTTGCTTGACATAGATGGGTAGCCTGTTCCAGAGTATGGGAAGTCTCTGGGACAGGAATATATCCCTCCAGCATGTCCTGTTTATTATGGTGACAAGGTTTAGGTCCCTAGAATATGTAGCTCGGAGGGACTGGGATTTCTTTAGGTGTAGCATGTCTAATAGCTCTGGGTTTCACATAGCTTTATATGGTAGGCAGAGATCACCTCTGAGTAGGCAATATGCTATGGAGTAAAGCTGGAGTTTTTTGAGACAGTCAGTGTAGGGCATCTGTTTGAGGCCAGTAATCCTCTTTGTGAGGTACTTCTGTGGCCTTTCCATCTGCTGCAGATTTCTTGTGAGGTACATTCCAAAAGGTGCATTGTACTCTATAATGGGTCTAATGAGTGTCGAGTAGAGGGGAACAATGACCTGTTTTTTCCTAGATGAGAACCCTTTTGTGATGAGGCGTGACACATAGAAGGACTTCCTGACTACTCTGGCGATGTCACTATCAAAGGACAGACTACTGTCCACTTGGGTCCCAAGGTCTCTTATCACACATCTGGTGTTAAGTAGACTGCTGTCTATGTAGTATTTCATGGGTACAGAGTTTTTACCAAAGGGGATGACAATGCACTTTTTGGCATTGAGCTTGAGGCCATGGCTCTGACACCAGGCATCTGTCTCAGCGAGGCTCTTCTGTAGGATTTCCACATAATTTGGGGACTTGACTATGGCTCCTAATTTGCAGTAATCTGCAAACTTTGTTAGTCAGAGGCCTTCTGTGTTAGCCTGTACTTCAGAGAAGTAGATACCAAACAGGAGAGGTCCCAGGACTGAACCCTGTGGTACTCCACTTGTCACTGGTTTGAGGCCAGATTTGAAGTGGGCAACTTTTACAGTGTGGGTTCTGTCAGTGAGCCAGTTGGCAACCCGTCTTGTGATGTAGGGATTTATACCTAGTTTAGTAAGTTTAGCTATAATTCCAGAATGGAGGATGGTGTCGAAAGCCTTGGCGAGATCAAGATAGGCTGTGTGAACCACCTTACTCTCATCTGTGGCTTTGGTGACTGCCTCAAAGAAGTCAATCAGGTTCAGAAGGCATGATCTGCCTTTCACAAACCCGAACTGGGTGTGTTCCAGAGTTTGGAGGTTACCAATGTCTTTGTTTATGAGTTCCATGATGATACGTTCCATGGCCTTGCAGACCAGGCTCGTCAGGCTAATAGGGTGATAGTTCCCAGGATCAGTGGTGGCTCCCCCTTTGTGGAGTGGGATAACTGTTGCTGTACGCCATTCAGTGGGCACAAAGCCTGATGTGAGGCTATGATTGAACATGGTGCTTAGGTGGGGAGCCAGTTCGTTCTGAAGTTCATGTAAAATGCAGCTTGGGATGTTGTCCGGTCCCATAGAAGCTGTGTTTTTGGCTTTAGAGAGTGCAGCTTTTACCTACATAGCTGTGATTACAGGGACTCTGCATTCTTCCTGTATAGATATGGGCCCTTTACGGGGTGGGGGTGGGGGGATAAAGTGAATCATAACAAAAATAATATTTTCATCCTATTCAAGATCATTAATCTTACTCAGGAAATCCCAGGAATTACATATTTATGTTTCCTGTGCCACTAGTGTTGTTAATCTTTCATCCAAAAATGTAGTAATGGGGTGGGTAATGGATCTCCTAGCATCCACAACTAGTCTCATGGAAGGCTGATGGATATTTTTGTGTATTTTTGTGATGCCAAAAATTGTTGGTACAATGGGAAAACCAGTGTATAAAAATTAAATTCATCACAATTTATTTGACATTCAATAAACATGTCATTTAAATTATTTCTAACCTTTTTATAGGCAATATTCAATCCATTGAGAGATGAGGTGACATGTGTCTTATCTGATAATACTTCATATATCCTCTTAATATAATCTTCCTTCACCATGATTATAAGACTTTCCCCCTTATCTGGTTTCATGATTCTTAAACCATGATTTCCCAGATCATATAATACCCACCAGATGTTCAAACATACTGGACCTGGTCCTCACCAATATGGGAGAGTGCTACAACCCACTCCAGTGTCAAGTCCTTACTGGTAATCCCAGTAAACCTTGTAACTGTTAGAAACTATTCCAAAGCAAACTACATCCTATTTAATGAAATTATGTCAAAATTCAGTGCTTCTCCCACCCCCCATTTTACAGCAACATATGAGGAAATTATTCACAGAGACCCCATACAATAATATAAATGGCTGTATAGAGGCTGATGTACCTACAAAAGTAAGATCAAAGCAAACTCTAAAAAATAAACCACACTGATGGAATCCAAACATTAATAGGGCATATAACAAAAGAACAAAAGTAACGACTAAAATGAGAGAGTCACTCTCATAATGATAGGAGCTCTCTGATTGAAGTAAACAGGAAACTAAGAAAGCTAATTAAGTCCAAGAAGGCCAATTACAATGTCAATATAGCCTCACAGGCTAAATAAAACAACAAAGCCCAAAACCTCAAAGGCAGCACACAGCAGTGTGCCACACTGGTGGTCAATGGTGCTAATTTCAATGAGCAGAGTGACATAGTGAATTTGCTGTCTAAGAAATTCAGCTCAAATTTCACTCCTCAACTCCCCCTCTGCCTTCTCCCATACTATTAACAGGGAGCAGATCCTGGTGGTACTCTCCATGGCCAAAAACACAGCCTCAATGGCACCCGACAGTATCCTGGGATGCCTCCTATATAGAATGATACATTAACCTATCAGAACCACTTAAGTCACTTTTCAACTACAACCTCAAAACAGGTTTTTATCATGAGAATGGAGGACTACAGTGGTTATCCCACATCACAACGGTGAGTCATTAACTAGCCCCCAAAATGTACAGACCTATTAGTCTGACTATTCTAATATGCAAACCCTGGAATGAATTATCATGGAAATGATCAACAAAGGCGTGGGCAATCTTCAGACATGGACCCAACCCAGTCTGGCTTTGTCAATAGAAGGTCATGCCTACTAAATCTGGTGGACTTCTTTAAGAAGGTCACCTAGGCAATGGACAAGGTGAAACAGGACATATAGCCTCCATGGACCTGGCTAAAGCATTCACTACAATACTCCACCTGGGTATGATTGACAACCTCACAGAACTGGGGATAAACTCTTACATAACTTGCTGGATTGCCAGTTGGCTCACAGATAGGACTCAGGAAGTCAGGAATGGTGAGACCACATCCACTAAGAGACTGGTCACCAGTGGGGTTCCTCAGAACTCCATGTTGGGACTGCTCCTATTTGGCATCTATTTCTTGGAGATAAAGGCTATTGTCAAGGGCCTTTGGTTGACCAAGTTTACAGATGACTGCAAATTTGGAGCTATCACAGATTCCCTCCATGACACAAACATCTTACAAGAGGGTCTAACGCAAACACATAACTTGTTTCAAAATCACAGATTAAAAGTCAATGCCAAGAAATGCATTATAGTGCATTTTGGGAAAACTGAAACCGAGGCTAATTACTTCATTAATAAGACACCCCTAAGAGTTGACCTGGTAGTCAATGATCTGGAAACATATGTAGTTAAAAAAATATATTTTATGTTCATAGGATCATAGGAGATTGCTAGGCTATTAACCCAGAGGTCATTTTAAGCCTAACCATTTCAACTTTATGTAATACTGTAGAGGTACTAATCAGTACCCAAGATTGCTTGTCCAGGAGGGTTGTGGGTGCTATCCTTGGTAAGAATTTACAGTGCCCAATCCACTCATCCAGGTTCTTCTTGAACACTGTGATAGAGGTGCTCTGTTTCCCATGAATTGGTAGCCTAGTCCAAAGATGTGGCAGTCACTGGGAGATAATTCTGTCCCTCCAGCATGTTCTATTTAAATTGTAGGCAATATTCAAGTCCCCGGAATGGGTAGCCCTAGACCCATTTGATTTATGTATATGCAGTAAGTTCATTAGGTTTGGGTCTTGGATTGCTCTGTAGGCCAGGCATAAGTCTTCCTTAAGAAGTCTATATGATACCAAGTATAGTGGCAGAGATTTTAGTTGGTCTGTATATGTTTCCCAACTTATAAGTAAAGACATGGCATACAGGTCCAAAGAAGTCATAGTGCCACTTTATTTGGCACTTATAAGACCCATCGAGTATAATGCCCCCTTTGCAATGTACCTGACTAGACATTTGCAATAGTTGGAACACCCACAGAGGATCCTAACCAAGAGAATCCAGAGTATAAATATTGCCATATATGGATCACCTTAAAGCTGTAGGTCTATACTCTCTCCCTCTATCCTCCTGGTTACTGAGAGGCAAGCTGTGCTTACGTACAAGGCATCCTTGGATCCATCTCTAATGGAATTTTGCACATCCATGAAAGAAACAGGACCAGAACCACTAGATCCAAATATTTACATTTTGCTTGTGACATAAATAAGATATGTTGGTGAGACAGATGTGTGTCTCAGAGCATCACCATGCTCTGGAACAGGATCTCCATCATTGTGAAGCAGAGACCATCACTAACCTTTTTTAAGCATAACCTTGACCAAAGGATGGAAAATAGAAAATTCACTCCAAGTCTGGTCCCCATATGTATGATAGGCAGACAGTAATGCCTAAACTAACATTCCCCTCACTTGACTTCTATAAATGTGCTAACTAACATACCCCCTCCTAATAAATGACCATGATACATAGTGACACAATTGGGTTGGATTCTACAGTTAGGCTTATAAAGACACTGGGGATTGTTAGCCTAGTATATGCATATGACCCTATGACTATCAAAGAAGATAATAATTGAATTTACAATTATGAAAGTTTTTAATTACAGTCATTTAGTATGCTGAATATTTGTATCACAATTAATTAATTAATATGTGTATTAATGTATTTAGTTTTAGTTGCTTTTGTTTACTGAGGTAATCCAGTTAGGCAGTACCCAAGTTCAGTGGAGACACACAGAAAAGATCAAAGACATACAGAAATGCAATACGATAATGTTAACAGGCACATCACATGATAAAATTATATGCATCTAAACAAATATAACAGTTGCAGATGAGGGTTGAGGTTTCATTCAATTAAAGCATACCTCTCAACTTCTCAGTGCAAAAAATGGACAAACAGAAATAATAGGGGGACAAAGGCCCAAAAATAGGGCAGATTTTAAAAGTTGTTCCTATAATCTTAGTAAATCCATAGAATAACAGGTGTTGAGTTATTGTGTATTTTCTGAAGGATATTAAGTCTGAAACTCAAATGTCTGTCATTATTTAGTGGCTTCAAATTTCAATAATTTGCTAGAAAATCACACATTTTACGAGGAAAAGACCAAAAATGTGATGTGAAAATCTGGACAGTTGAGAGGTATGAATTAAAGAAATACTGACATCAATGAGGTATGACATATCAATAGTTTTGGGTTCGTTTAGTCTATCTATCTAGTGATAAGTAAAAGTACTAAGATTTGATCTTACAACCGCATGAGTTTAGTGTCAGTTGTACATATTCTTTAATAACTTGAGAGTTATGTATGGGAGATAACACTGAGGCTACCCAGTGCTGGGGAGCAAGAACATAACCATCTGTTGTTGGGTATAGGAGTAGTGTATGTTTAAACTCCTTGAGAGAGAGAAAACTTGTTTATAGTTTGGAAGAAAATTCCAATTTTTAGCTACACAGCTGGACTAGTGAGAATCTCCATAAGATTTGCTAGAGTTTTCTGTGTAAAGGGGTTTTGATTGTTGGAGCATAGCTGTCAAGTAGGTTTACACCATTATCGTAAACTAGCAGTATAAAATAAGGAATAATTTTTCATGCATTTATCATTTAATCATCTAAAAGGCTATTAGACAGTTCAAGCCATTTAATTTATTATAGTGCTAGGCAGTGGTGAGCTTCTGTGGAGGCAAAAAGCAGATGTAGTAGTTTTATTGTAGCCCTGTTTTAGGTTAGTTAGCTTCTTATTCGGTTGAGTAGGATTTAGGAAGAGAAGAGGAGTGGAGAAAGCCTACAGTTGCAAAGGTATAATCTGTGTTTATTCAGATCTGTGGGTTATGAATTATTTTGATCAATATAGAGATGTCAGCAATGTCATCAAATTTTAAGTTATTGTCGACTGGTAATCTTAATAGTTTTATTTGGGATAGTAGTGCCATTTCAATTTTGTTAGCTGATAAAATTAAGATACTGAGGAAAGGTTTTATGGATTGCATTGTTTAGAATATGGGAAAAATCATTGTCACATCATCATCATCTACTGCCTTTCTTCCCATTTTTACATGAGGTTGGGGTGTCACAACATCAATTTAGTCAATGTGATGAAATCATCTAGAGCTGATGTTTAGACTAGCAGCTGGCTATCACATCATTCGTTTAGTGTTGTTTGGGTTAAGAAAAAGCTGTGAAGATTCAAATCATTGCTTGACTGATGTAAAAAATTGCTGAGTTATAGATTGGATTTGTGAGTAGTTTGTGTCTGTACAGGTTATTATAGAGCCACAATCATATTGGACTATGATAGCTGCTTTGTGTCTTGATACAAGTAATTAATTAATTAATTAATTAATATGTTAAATAAAGTGGGCCTAGTACTGAGTCTTGGGGAACTCCAACAGTTATTGTTAGGTAGCCATAGATGATATGTTCCAAGATCACAGATTATATTCTTTGCATCTGGTGAAATAAGTGAGCTATGTAATCTTTGAAGTTAATTTTTTATAGGAATTTTAATAAGAGGTTGTTATGTTAAATTGTATGACTTTTTTGATGGTTCTAAAAAAAACAAACTGACTTGTTGCCTTTTATTAAGAGTGTGTGGCTGATTGTATTAAAGAATGTTAGGAGAGCAGATGCTATTGGTCTGTCAAAAGCCATATTGTGTTGGGGATAAATATTGTTTTCTGTCAAGTACATGATAACCTGTTTATGCATGGATCTTTATAGAACCTTTGCTAGTGGTGATAAAACAGAAATGAGGTGGTAATTAAATAATTTGACTGGTGTTTCCCCTTTCTGATAGGGTTGGCATAAAATAGTTTCTAAACTTTGGGACTGTATGACTCAGTTATCGAGTGATTTTTGAGAGCTGCTACAGGGTAAACTATTGAATAAACTTCTAATCTGAGAAATTATGATGGGAGATTATTTAGAGCCAGTGAAGTTGATTTAAGTTTTTGTAGTAGTTACATAAGTTTCTGTAGTAGTTTCAGAATTATAGATACAGACACTGGTTTACATGAGAAGGGCAGTGGGTCGCTGTTGTTTGTTGAGTCATGTGAAGTTTTAGTAATATACTGCTGCAGCTGCCCAAGACCTATCTGTTCTAATTACAACTAAGAAATTATTCCCTTCTGTATCACAATTTGCAAGTTTCAAAATGTTTTGGAACTTAAGTATGCTTTAACTACCCTGGGAAAACATTTTAGTGAAATCTAAATCTAGACTGTTTGCCCTAGCAGATAATTCTAACACCACGGATCTGAAATTATAATTTGTAAGGAAAAGAGTAAATCTCATTATTTGTGGTTAAGGTGAAGAGTTCATTAACCAAGCCATCAAAGACATATGTACTAGAATAGTAAGTACACAGATCACTATGCCATCTCACCTCCCACATTGTTTACCTCCATTAGAGGTGTTTGTGAAATTGTTGATTGTGGCAGATTCATTTAAAGTGAGGATGCAGAGAAGAAGTTGGGCATTACCTTCAGGAATGGCTTTAAGTTCAAAATTCATCCTGATTTCTCTCAGAAAGAAAGGTAAATGACAACAAAGATGTCACTGGGCATTCAGAAATTACACTAAAAAGAATTTCAATGTACAATGTCTTATTCGGTAACTGTGAAATTATAATGGAATTAACTGATTGCTAGACAGAAAATCATGAGCAACTGTCGCAAATATGTAATGTGTGCTTTCATAGGTTCATAGGATGATACTAGGCTATTAGTTCAGAGGCCCTTATAAGCCTAGTTAAGAATTTCACCCATGTTCCCACAAAGTCAGCACCTGTTTTCACAAAAAGTAAAAATACACAAAAACAGGTGAAAGGTGCGATACAAGAAAACTCTGTAAACTTGAATGCAGAGAAACTGCCTGGCTTAAATGGCATCTCTAGCCTTAAACCATTCTTGAAAGCAAGCCCGCTTAAACATTAATGTTGTTTTTAAACAAAGATTTTAAACTAAGATTTTATTTGTACTTGTTTTTTACTTCAAGTCAGCAGCTGTTTTCCCTGTACAGCAGGGACACAGGTGGGATCCCAGGGGTATATTTTCTGTTTCCCATCCAGTCCTCCAGATTCTTTTTAAAGGGGGCTAATGAGGTACTCTGTTTGACATGGAGAGGGAGTCTATTCCACAGATGGTGGAGTCATTGTAATACAAATCTATTCCACCAACAAGTTCTATTAATGTTACAGACCAGGTTGAGGCCTTGCATGTGGGTTGCGCAAATGGAGTTTGACTTACTGACATGCAACAACTCCATCAAGACTATGTCTGACACGGCCTTTAATGCCGGACACAGGTGACCTCTGAGCAGTCTGTATGAGATTGAGTAGAAGGACAGGGCTTTTAGCATATCTGTATAGGACAGGTGTTTGAGACCCTGGATTTTACTGGTCAGGAATTTCTGTGGTCTCTCTAACTGCTGAATGTGCTTGGCAAGGTACATGCCGAATATGGCATTGTACTTCATAATGGGTCTGATAAGGGAGGAGTACAGGGATGTTATGACCTCCTTGTTCCTGGATGAAATACCCTTATTTATGAAGTGGGCCATGTAGAAAGTCTTCCGTACAATGGAGGCAATGTGGTGGACAAAAGTCAGGTTGCTATCAACCTGGGTGCCCAAGTCCCTTGCAACTCATTGTGTGCTTAGTACATTGTTATTAATTTGATAATTAGTGTGGATGCCATTTTTCTCAAAGGGGATAATGCTGCATTTTTTGTCATTCAGTTTGAGGCCATGCTTCTGGCACCAGTCATTAGTTTGGGTAAGTCCCTCTCAGAGGATGTTTACATCACTACGGGAATTTATAACAGCCCTCAGCTTGCAGTCATCTGCAAACTTGGTCAGCCACAGACCACTGGTTTTGGCTTGCACCTCAGAAAAGTATATCACAAACAGTAGAGGCCCCAAGACTGAACATTGGGGTACACTAGTTGTTACGGGTCTACTACTAGAAGTGGCTTCCTCTAGTTTGACTGAGTGGATTCTATCAGTGAGCCAGTTAGCTACCCATCTGGTAACATATAGGTTGATGACTAGCTGGGAGAGTTTATCTATTATGCTCAAGTGAGGAATAGTGTAGAAGGCTTTAGCTAGGTCAAGGTAGGTAGTGTGCACTGTCTTCCCCTTATCCATGCCTTTGTTGACTGTTTTAAAGAAGGTGACCAAGTTTAACAAGCTTTGAATAATTATTGTAGGTATGATCCTTTTTGACTATCTTGCTCATATCTTTCCTGTTGTACTAGAATGGACTTTGAAACTTTAATATGTGATGAGTGACTGCAAAAACTATTCAACTAACTTTTTCTTAAATGGATGCAGAAAACAATAAGGTATATTTTACAATCGTTTCTATATTCCTTAAACTAAAATTGACACTACTGTTTACCCTGACTACCATAATGATTTTACTATACTGAAGAGTCTGGCTCCACTAATCTATTATTCACATAAGTGATAGTAACTGAAAATTGTATCTGTCCATTTTCATACTTAAATCATGGGTATAAAAAACCCATGCTTGTCCTATGATGAGCAATTGTTAAAGCATTCTTGATAGCAAGTTAGGTTAAAATGTTATACTCTTCCACCTATCAGCCTTAAATGTTACCTTCCCTGGCAACAAATATAGGTTTTTCACTCTGAGACCATTTCAAGCAAGGTCATATAATGACCATGTTTGTTAAAATTATATGCAAGTGTCTTCACTAAACCACTTTTTCTTGACAGAAGTTATGGGTTGCTCTTGGAACAGAATACATTATGTGTGGGCACATGATAGCTATACTTGTTTTACAAGACATCAAGTAAATGTAATACTGCTTATATGTATTTATTTATTTATTTTACATTTGTTAACCAGGATTGTCCAACTGGATACATGTCCATTTTCAGTGGAGGCCCGGGGAGAAAAGCTCAAAAGAAACACATATGCAAGACATACAGACAATATGTTTTATTTGTTTCTGGTATATTCAACCAGACAATATAGATGAGCCCAAATTATTAATTTCTTACAAAGACATATACAATGATCAATATATGTACTAACAATAAAGTATATTAAATATCCTATCTAGTTTAACCTCATGCATCTAAATATGGTATTGATAAGACTAAGCAGTCATATCAGGAGACTGTGTGTTTGAGGAATGAGTAATAGCAGGAGTATTCCACTAAAGTGTCAGGTTTTTACGAGATGGTGATGGTTTTATTTGAAAACTCAATAACAAGTTACACAATCAGGAAATATCAGTATTTTAATGAAATCCCTCATGTGTCAAATGGACAATTTAGAACTCATGAGTAACAAATGACTTCACTAATACCTTCATTTTACTTATGTGAATGGTTGTATTAGTGTATATACACAGTAGTAACATATGTCACTATTCACTTAATTGTAACATCATTTAGAAAGACCTTTTAACTATTAAATAAGAGAACATGCTTCCCTTTGCAAAACAAAGTGTTTTCAAATGTAAACTTGGGTTGACTGCTATGCTGATAAATAGTACATTAACTAATGTATCGAAAACTACACTTCTCACTTTGCTAAGTCTTGTGTGTTCCAGCTCAAACACAGAAGCATAGCTAGGGTGGGGCAATGGGAGCAGTTAACCCTAGCACAAAGTATTAGAGGGTGTAATCAGCAAAAGCAAATCGGTGTTAAGTGTAATACTAGCATTTAAATGCAACTATTGCATTTGCAGTCTGAAATGAAGCACTTTAACACTCCATGTCTGGCAGGCCTAAACTATATCAACTGCTTGCTACAAAAGTAGCATGCAGTTTGCTACAGTTAAAAAGAAAGAGCTTTTTTTCCAAAGTTAGATGAGTGGGGGAATGCATAAAATATTGTTTGTGTGTAGCTGCTGCTTGCTACAAATGTTCAGTACAGTAACTGGTTCTGTGTTGATATACTAACATTAGATAAACAATGATGTTATTCAACCAGCATGGCACAGTGGGAAATGAATGGTATTCCTTGATTTTTTTTATATTATAATATTTTTACTTTGTTCTGATGTATTTCTACTATTCTGTTATGATGCAGTACACTTGTTACTCAGCAGTGATCACAATGTTTGATAATGTGTGTTTCAACAAAAACAGGAATGATATTACTTTCCTTTAAGAGGAAGTTGTAACTGTAGTGTCTTCTAATATATAACTCTGGATCTTTATGTGTGTGTTCACCCATAATATAATTATGATGCATTTGTTGCAAACATTGTATTTCCCCATATTCACCCTGGCCTGAATTATTTTAAAATTGTGTGATTGTAAATGCTTAATAGGGCATTTAAGAATCTACTGAGAATATTGTGTCCGATGGGGAAAAAAATCTGATTTTTGTTGTACAATGGGGATACTTTTATGAAAGAAATGTATGTAAAGGGTTTATCTGGCAAGTTATGGTTGTAGTTTGAAACAGTGCCTTCATGATTTAAAAATATATAATCATTTACAATGATATAGGTTGAGATTACAAGGTGCTCATTTTTCATTTGGGGCACTATGCCAAGTGTTATTGCTATATTTACTTGTTAATACAGTGATACTAAGCTGTATTGTATAATATACTAGTCTTAGTTGTCAGTGGAGATAGGCAAGCATCCTCGGGTACTAATTATATGAAAGCTTAATTTGAACATAGTAGCATAAATGAAATCATCATCATTCTAAGATAATTGATTAATTGATATCTTAATGAAGACAAATTGTATACATATATATATATATATATATATATATATATATATATATAAATATATATATATATCACTGTGTGTTAACAGATACAATATACAATTTCCCAAAGTATGTACTATGAATAACATTTGGAGAGACTACAGATGTCTACTGACACTGAGAATGACTTTAAGTTATTTATGATAGAATTAAGACATGGACTTACTCATGGAATATAATAAATTTATATAACACCATGATTACTTTGGTGTTGCACCTAACATATTTATTTGTACTAACAGGACAAAATAATCCCTGGATTCAGCAAGCCCTGCACGGTTTGCAGGAACAGTGCAGGAGCTCCAGGAGGCAATATGTCCACCGTGCGATCCAGGAATAAGCTGCAGGGATGTGCACAAGCGCTCCTGCACTATTCCTGCATGGACTCAGCTCCTGTATGCAAATTACCCCATTTTCAGATTTACACCATGCAAATGAGGTGAATTTGTGATCCAGGAAGCTGGCAGCCGGCCATGCAGGACTAGTATAATCTGCAGAAATGTACTCGGTTAGTAACCAAGTACATTTCTGCAAACTACAAAAACGGAGCCATGACAGCTCCAAATAAAGGGTGTATATAACATATAAAGCATGCCAATGGCCAAATATATGCCATTGGCATTGAAAACAGTTAAAAAAATAACTTTTATTTTTTTTTAGTCGATCTCGGCTGTTTAAGTGTAGAGCAGCTGTGCGCAAATGAGATCGGGGCAAAAATAAAAAAAAGTAACCTGAAATAAGCATTCTAACCAAAATCACTATTTTGCCATTATACTCAATGGCAGGCAGAAGACAACATGGCCAGTGAATAGTGGTTGCTAAAGGGGGAGGCTCAGTGTGGGACCTGCAACTATGTATTAGCAGGCAAGCCTATGCAAATGAGGGGAATGATACTGAATCCCAGATTTCCCCTCAATGCTATTCAGCACCCAACAGTGTAAGTGCAGGAATAGCTTAGTGCAAGCCTAGGAGTTAGCTGACATCATAAGGGGGTGTGTGAGGCATACTGTAAGCAGATTGGAGCCCTGTGGCTTGTGTTTGCCCTTAGCTTAGCAGAGTTAAGCAAGGGGGTGTGTCTGAGGCTGCCTAGCACTCTTTACATTGCCTAAGTAGGTTTGCGTGCCACGCACCGGGTTTTAAAGGAAAAAAAAATTAAACCAGGAAATAGCAGCTCTGTTTACATTTGAGCACTGTGTTTGCATGGCGTGCCCCTGGGCTTAAACAGGAAGACAATGGGAAGGGAAAACAGTTGTAGAAATGTAATCAAGGAGAATTAGCATAGCTGGCAGGTGAAATGTATCAGAATCAACCAATTACACAGGCAGCAGACCAGCCCAGTCCAGAACACTACTATAAGCAATGCAAACATCTTTCCCTCTGGTTTTTCCCACATACTCTACACCACCAGTGTATAAAAGCAGGTAATTTTAACAAACAAAACAACAAAATGATAGGGGTTGCAGTAGCTATCATACATCAACGTGTGGAAGAGGCTGAGGGTAGTGAGGATGAAAATGCTGTCGACCAACCCATAGTGAGGAGATGGAGAAGAGTGTACAGACCCAGGGTAACTTACCAGGGGCTACATGAGCTGGAGATAGTGCAGCACTACATGAACTGCAAGGGCTTCCCCTCCATCAACTGCCAGGTTGTGTGTGATGCCCAGGGCATCATAATAAATGTGTGTGCTGGCTGCCCTGGAAGCTATCAAGATTCCCACATCTGGCATCTGATGCAGCTGTATTAGAGATTTGCCAATTGAGACATCTCTTACGGTCACCTAGTGGGGGATGCTGGTTATGCACTGCGGCCGTGGCTGATGACGCCCATCAGAAATGCACACACAACTGAACAAGAACTCCATAATGAGGCACACGCACAGACCAGAATTATAATAAGGCATGTGTTTGGGATGCTCAAGTCATGATTCCAGTGCCTGGCACATCCAGTGGAGCCTTGCAGTACTCTCCAGCTACATGTACTCAAATTGTCATTGTATGTGCCATGCTACACAATATGATCCTGCAGATACAGCTGCAGCAGGAACAACATGGGGCAGGGTCACACAGCCCCCCACCATTGCCAAGGCCTGCACAGGCACAGAGTGACTCAGAGGAGGAACAACCTGAGTCTGCCCCAGTAGGCAGAAGGAGGCATGCCCAGTATGCCCTGGCCTCGGCAAAGAGGCAATGCATAGCACATACACTGACACAATAGGGACCCTCGGAATGACACCTATCTCTGCTCACACATACAGTAAAATGGATGCCAAACATGACACTACCTGTACTCAACCATGTACAGGGAGTGTACTATGTGCATCCAACATAGGCAACCCTACAGGACCATCCTCAATACTGGCAAGGTAAGTCACTCTTCTTACAAATTGCCGAATGGAGTAGTATGTGTTGTTGTATCTATGGTATGGGTGTGAGCATGCAAGGGAATCGGGTGGCTGAATGGTTTGCCAGCAGATAGTAGACACCTATAGTGGCAGCATGAGATCTGTAACAAATACTGGTGTCACCATAGTAGCCAGTACTACAGATGGTGACAAAACCCACTGCAGGAAATGTGCTGGGCCACATGTGTGCCCATATGACACACACATGCCAATCAGGGAGGCTTACATACCCAACAACAGTCTCAGCCAGCAGGACAGATGTAGACAAACACAAACAAAGGCTGTAATAAGGCCTCTGAATGATGGCTATGGGTACCCCCCCAGGCCTACACAGACAGACTACATCAGGTCAGGCAGTGGGATGTTAGTTCTGAAGGGTAAGAAGTCAGAAACTGATATGTAGGTCAATCAAACCTAAGACCTGTAGTACACTGATATGCCTCTGGTCAGCATGATAGGTTAGCATACAGAATGAAATGGAGTACCTGACATACTAGTACAGTCATAGCAAATGTGCACAAGCATCAGGTTTGCCCTCACTCAATCCTATGTAGAAATGTAGTAACAGTCAGGTGGGCCCCCCAATCCTATGTAGAAATGTAGAAACAGTCAGGTGTGCTGCTCAATCCAATGTAAACATGTATAAACAGTCAGGTGTGCCCCTCAATCCAATGTAGACAAGTTATAACAGTCAGGTGTGCCCCTATCCTATGTAAAAATGTAGAAACAGTCAGGTGTGCCCCCCAATCCTATGTAGAAATGTAGTAACATTCTGGTGTGCCCCCCCAATCAGTTGCAGACAAGTAGTACCAGTCAGGTGTGCCCCCCAATGCTATGTAGAAATGTAGTAACAGTCTGGTGTGCCCCCAAATTCAGTGTAGACAAGTTGTAACAATCAGGTATGCCCCCCCCAATCCTGTATAGAAATGTAGTAACAGTCTGGTGTGCCCCCCCAATCCGATGTACAAATGTAGTAACATGTATGTGTAGGTATAATACCAGTGGAGCACAGATTACCTGAGGTGGCCAAGGTAGCAGGATAGATTGTAGCATTTGTACAATATGCAGGTATGTGTGTTAGGTTGGTGTGTGTTTCATATTGTGTGAGAGTGGTCAGTATGTATGCATGTTGAGGTTTGACCTGGTGGCCATTGCCCAGTACTGCCGATGACAGGGCCAAGTCCTCACAACTGCAGTACCAAACACAAAGCTCCCCAATATAACACATTCTAGCATTAAGCCATTGTAAATGTATGGAGGTAATATGTGTCACCATCTGAAAGATGGACATGGCATGACTGTTGGGCCGGATATACAAGTAGTACATAGGGAAAAGTACCCCGGACAGACAGTGTATAATGTGTAACCGTGAAATGGACACATGCTTGGAATTGTACATACAGGTGTGTAGCACATTATCTGGGCTTGTAGTAGGGAATACCAATGTTGTCTGGCCAAACAGTCACAGATCACAAAGGTCATAGGAATTATGTATTGAAAAACAGCTGATGTCCCTGCACAAGCCAGCATAAGTGGAATGCTCCATGCATATCTGTGAATCAGATGCAAGTAGTGTCCATAGCACACATGCACCCAGCTCTCCCAACCACCATCCACAGGTACTTCTCCTGTCTTATCCCTGCTGTTGGCAATGGGTACAATATGACCCCAAAAAACACCAAAAGGCCAGCATGTATAGTTGCACATTTATTACGAAGTAAAAATAAAGAGGGACATAAAATGCCCCAAACGTAAATGCTGTTCACTCAGACTAGTTTCGGCTATCGCCTTCTTCAGTGAGTAATAACAAAACAATTCACCAGCAGCCCAGTCTTGCATTTATATATACCCCCAGCCAATAAGTGTAGAGGTATGTGCCATACATATGTATAAAACATGAGTAATCTATCAGGCTGTAAGTAACATATATATATATACATTTCCACATTAATATGAACCATAAATATTGATCTCAACATATTAGTCATGTATAAACATGAAAATGACAAAGTTGTGATACAAATGAAAGTAACTACTTTATTAAGGTATGTAATATCAGCAGAGAATACATTGATTCTAAAGAATTCAGTAGAAATATAACAACCATAGCAAAAAATAAGGAAACAATAATAAGGGACTCAACAAATTGCTGCATCAAAAATGTGCACAAATAAGAAAATATAACCATGGAAATCTACTTATCCTAAATAAGTACAAAGTGGTTATCCTGGAGGAGAAATGTATTACCTAATCATAAATGGTCATTAAGTCCTGGTGGAAATAATGCCCCAAGATGTATGATCCAGTATTTTTCTTTATGACTAAGTATGCTTTGCCATCCCTGTTGGTTATGTCTATTGCCAGTGATTGTGTCTATGATTGTGAACATAAATTTGGCAGTAGGATGTTTAACAGTATGTTGATATAAGGCATTTGTCAATTTTTTGTTGCGGATATCACTTCAATGTTCACCAATCCTTATTCTTAATGATCGTGAGGTTTTGCCTACATAAAATGAACTGCATTGACAGGTGGCCAAATATATTACCCAGCTAGTTGAACAATTACCAAAAATTCTAACATCATACACCTTGCTAGTGTTTGAACTAGTGAATTGTTTGAACTTGTTTACTTGGGTACATGAAGTGCAATGTCCACATGGGAAAGTTCCCAAAAGTTCATCCCCTGTTATGGTGAGCTGTTTGTACTTGGCCCCTCCACTTTCCTTCTGTTTGTAATGAGAGAATAGTGTTCCCAGTGTTTTGCCTCTCCTGTATGAGAATGAGCATTGATTTCCCAGGATCCCCCGAAGATAATCATTGACTAGCAAAATGTTCCAATTATTGTTTATAATACTCTTGACAATTTGATGATTCTTGCCAAGAGTGGTGATGAACCTGATGTTGTCCTCCTTGGGATTGTTAGTATGGTCCTTGTATTCTAGCAAAGTTTGCCTTTCTTGTTTGTCAGTCCAAACCCTGGCAGATTCAATATCAAAAATAGAGTATCCCCTATCCAAAAATCTGTTCTTCAAATCTGCTTTAGCATTTGCATAGTCAACATTTGAGGAATTAATCCTTCTAATCCTCAAATATTGTGATTTGGGGATATTGCGGATGGTGTGGCGTGGATGCATGCTAGAGGCATGAAGCAATGAGTTAAACTGTGGATATTTACGATGAATCTTAGTATTGAGTGTATGGTCCCTATTCCAATACACTGTAACATCCAGGAAATCTATTTGATCCTTGTGCAATGTAATGGAAAACTCAATGCCCCATATGTTGTTGTTTAGATATTCCACAAATTCCATAAGGTAAGTGGCATCGGCACGCCACACCATCCAGCAATCATCTAAATATCTCTGCCAAATGTCCATTTCTACTAAATAGATGTTATGTAGGGGATTATATATAAGGCACTCTTCAAGATAGGCCATAAAAAGATCTGCATAAATTGGGGCAAAAGAGGCCCCCATGGCTGTACCTCGAAGTTGCCAGTAACAGTCCCCTTGAAAGTAGAATACATTCTTGTTTAGGACATGTTCGGACATACAGATCAGCAACGTGTTGAAACCTGGTGGATATAATTCGGCCTTGTTCAACCAATATTCTAAAGCCTGTAGCCCTGCCCAGTGTGGTATGCTAGTATACAAAGATTTTACGTCCAATGTACACATCAACCATTCTGGCTCAAGCTGTGTATCTTCAATGATTTTCAAAAATTGGGTAGTATCCTGTATTCTTGCTCTAACCTGTGAGAGAAGAGGTTTAAGATATTGTGTAAGGAATACGGATAATGGTTCAGTAAGTGAACCATAGCCAGATACAATGGGCCTACCTGGGGGGTGTGTGATCGATTTGTGTATCTTCGGAAGTAAATATAGAATTTGTTTCGATGGATCCTTAACCTGAAGATGTTGAACAGTTTTCTTGGTAATAATACCCTCCTCTAAGGCTGCCTCTAAAAATGAATCAATCTCCTGTTTGAATTTGTTAGTAGGATCAATACCCATGTGCATATAACATTGAGAGTCGGACAATTGTCTAAGACCCTCCTGGACATAATAATCCATATTTAGAATTACCACAGCTCCTCCCTTATCAGCTTGGAGTATTGCAATGTTATGATTAGATCTCAATTCTGACAGTGCCTCCTTCTCTACAGGGGTAATATTATCCGAAATAATTTGACCTTCCAAATGAGGAAAGTGTAAATCTTTGAGTACAGCCTGTTGAAAAATAGCCACATTCTTATTCATGGGTGGTTGAAAAGTGGATTTATGAAAAACAAAATCAGAAGATCTTTGAGTGGTTGAGGTATCCTGTTCTGAAAAAAATATCTTAAGGTTAAGTCTATGACAGTAGTCCATCACATCCAATGAAATTTGGTATTGATCAGAGAAAAAGCTTGGAACAAAACTCAATCCTTTATTCAATACTTGGTGTTGGTCATCCGTAAGTACACAATCAGATAAATTAAGAACATTGTCAAATTTTGTTCTCATTATTTCAGTAGAGATTGTATCAGTCCTGTCATTGAATCTGTTCCTATTTCTATTGACATGTTTCCTCCCCCCTCTGGGTTTCCTACCACCCCTAAAGGGAAATGACTATTAATTTTCTTCTTGAGAGGTGAATTGGCTATTGTTCCACCCTCACTGTCGGTGTATGATGACTCCTCCCCTGATGTGCTAGTGTGGAATTGGTCCCTGTGTTTTAGTATGGACCTAGGTCTCTTTCTGGTCCTGCCTTTGGTCATTCCTGGGGTAGTATCCTGAAATCTCACAGTTCTCTGTGTTTGAAAAGGATGTCCCTTGTCATAATCCATGACATCTCTGTTAAATTTCTTGACTTTTCTATCTCTAATGATTTTGTCATATGTAGTTAGTTCCTTGGACAACCTATCCAACAACTCATGGTAGTTTGTACTAGACTGAAATTTTTTGCACTCCATACTCAATTCTTTAACTTCTGATACACATAAATCAATGGCCCTTTCGTAGTAAGAGGCTAAGATTTTGACAAAGACCATAGAGCCATTTCTGAGTGCCTCATCCCATTCATCAGTCAGCCTCTGTTCAGATCTGCCGACTAATGGGCGAAGTTTAATTCGAAGACCTCTGGGTGCCATATTTTTATGAAGATAGGCTTTGAAAAGCCTCAGGTGCCAAATATTGGCCCTGAGCCCTTTAAGTCCTTTCTCCAAGTTACGAAAGGCCAATTCACCACTATCTGGAATGTTGGAATTAGGTTGGGTGAGGTTGTTGCTTGGGATTTTGATCTAATCCAAAAATGCCTATATCTTCCATATCAGCACACAACCCATCCAATATTTTGTCCAAATCCATAATACGTACCAGTATAAGTTGTCCAAGAAACTATCTATAGAGTGCCAAATGTAACAGAATAGAAGACCTAAGGCAGGGCCAAAAAGAGTGACCCAACAGAACCATACAAGGTAACAACCTAGTTCTAAATAATATACAGGACCAGCTCCACAAAATTGTGGTCAATAAAATCCAGATAATGGCAATATAAGCCTATTTATGTAAAAAAATAGAAGGAGCCAAATATTATACAGGGGTACACTGTGTATAAAGATATATGTAAAAATAAATAGCATGTGCATTCATCAGGGTTAGTATATTAGTGATATGTGATAATACAGATACAATAAGGTAATATGACCCCCACTGTTTATGGCAATAGTGGAAGAATGTAGCATGCAGTGCAGGTATCCCATGCAGCTGTGTCCCTAGCTGTAAGCAGCACCCTGCCAGCATCCACACCACCTGATCAATACTGACAGAAATTATTGGTATGAACACCTAGCACACCTACCCTGTCACCCCAGGGGAATATACTGTATGGCATTCTGGTACTGTAGGACTGACAGAATGCAACGTCCTGCTACAGCTGGCCTGCATCACTACCAAATGGCCTATAGTCCTCTGCCAAAGGTCTGGGACTCACCCGTACTGTCAATGTATATTATGTCATGGACTCCCAAATAACAACACAACACAGTCCACAAAACCCATATGCAAGGGCATGTCGACAAACCATAGTAACATGTCCACCATGTCCCACTGCATTAACTGTTGACCAACACCAATGCACTGCTGTGATGTGGTGATAACTATAGGGAAAGTATCAGAGAATGCTTGCATAATGTATGGAAGAGGATAGAATAATAGAGGGTGTGGTGTGGGAGCATGGGCAGCATGGAATGTATGAAGTCTGAAACACAGCCATGTGCACATACTATCCCTGGCTGCAAACACAAAAATGGGTGGCTACAAACCTGCCCATAAACCACAATAGGGGTAATGTCCTGACTTATGACCCCTGCATCTGGGTAACCTGTGTGAATATGTACAGCTGTGAGGTATTGTCACAGCAAGATAAGGCCATACTGTCACGTCGATGGATGTACAAGTATGCTATCCTCTGCCACCACTGTACCAAGGTGCTAAACCAATTGCACAGACCCAGCAGTAAGTGTCTGCAGCTCCACCTCCAGAATGGCATTAGTTTGAAGGAATATGTAGGCATTTGACCACAATACTGGACACAGCTGCATTCACCCTGTGTTCCCCAGGACATCACAGCGAGCAAAAATGTCTACCTGACAGTACTTGAGGACATAAAACATCACAGTGTATAACACTATCTTATCATATCTCTGCTAACACCAGGACCATGTAGCAGAAGCAGCACAGAAACAATTACCTATGGTACCCACTATCCCTTGCCCAGTATGACCCCATATTGCCAACTGATCTACAGATATCCTCCAGAAACAGTTTGCTAGCTGTAGGTGTAGAACACAAAAGTCTGCACTGGAGTACAATCTACCTGGAATGGATCCACAAATTCAATACATAAGGGCATACTGGGCATGCTCCCACACTTAAATAAATGAAGCCCATGTCTGGCAAGAACAGTGGACCATGCATATCTGACAGTTGCAGCTGTTAGTGCATTCACTCCTCAGTATGCACCAGTCATGCTTTGCACACACATTGGATAGGAATACACACATATATCCAAGGACAACACACTATAATATGCCAAAGGTATACATACATGGATGTGTGGAAGAGAGTGACAGTGTCAAAGAGCCTTCCATCATGTGGCCTGTCCTACCGAGCAAACAGCCAAATGGCTACAACCACATCATGTGTAAATGTCATTCACTGTAGAAATTAGCCTCTAGAATTCCTCAGCATTATAGACTCTGTGTGCTTGTGCTAACTGTGCAACATGACTGTACAAGGCAGTAGTCACCTAGCAGTTGTATACACGTACCTGCTGAATATAAACCTGTGTGTGTCTGAGTGTGGTATGTCTACCTCTAGATGAATGGGTTATGGCCCATGCACACACACTGCCCTCCCCATAGAAGTACTATGGCAAGCCTGCTGATGTCAGTCACTGTGAAATACACCTTTGGGGAAGGGGTAGCCCAGTAATCTCTGTAGCATGTCCTATAACTGCATAAAGCTGTAGTGTGATAAACTAGTTAGGTAGGAGATCTAATCCCAGATGTGGCAACTGTGTGTGTACATTTGTCTGTGTAGGGATCAATGCTTTTTAGGCTACTCACACTCATTACAATTCAAATGCCCTACTTTGACAAGCCTGCTGATGTCATTCACTTTGAAATACACCTTTGGGGAATGAGTAGCCCAGTAATCTCTGTGGTGTATCCTATAACTGTGTAATATTGTATTGTGGTAAACTAATTAGGTAGGAGTTTTAATCCTATATGTGGCAACTGTGTGTGTCTGTGTAGGGATCAATGGTTTTTAGGCTAGTCACACTCACTATAGCTCAAATACCCTACTATGGCAAGCTTGCTGATGTCATTCAGTTTGAAATACACCTTTGGGGAAAGAGCAGTCCAGTAATCTCTGTGGTGCATCCTATAACTGTGTAATGCTGTAAAGTGATAAACTAGTTAGGTAGGAGTTCTAATCCCAGACATAGCAACTGTGTGTGTGTGTGTGTGTGTGTGTGTGTGTGTGTGTGTGTGTGTGTGTGTGTGTGTGTGTGTGTGTGTGTGTGTGTGTGTGTGAGTATGTGCGTGTGTGTATGTTTGTCTGTGTAGGGAGCAATGCTTTTTAGGCTAGTTACACTCACTACAATTCAAATGCCCTTCTTTGGCAAGCCTGCTGATGTCATTCTCAGTGAAATACACCTTTGGGGAAGGAGAAGTCCAGTAATCTCTGTGGTGTGGCCTACAACAGAGTAATGCTGTAGTGTGATATAATAGTTCAGTAGGGGTCCTATTCCCAGACATGGCAAGTGTGGATGTTTGTGTATTTGTTTATCTCTGTAGGGAGCAATGCTTTTGAGGCCATTCACAGTCAATACAACCTCCATTGCACTTTTTTGGCAAGCCTGCTGATGTCATTCCCAGTGAAATATACCTTTGGGGAAGGAGTAGTCCAGTAATTTCCATTGCACGTCCTTTAACTGAGTAATGCCGTAGTGTGATAAACTAGTTAGGTAGGAGTTCTAATCCCAAACATGGCAACTGTGTGTGTGTCTGTTTGCCATTCATATCCAGTGTGGTGGTGGCTGTGAGTGTATAAAAACTGGACTCATTGTGGAGAGGGTTTTGCAAATTTCTTATATGGTGGGCCTATTATATGTGACAATGTCCACCTTATAAGGATAACAGATGTCAAATAGCAGAGAGCCTGGGGTGCCAATCCATACCCCTACATGTGACATCAAGGCCTGTTGAACAAAGTAAGCAACCTGTGTATTACCCAGAGAACACTTAAACCCATGTTTCAGACACAAACACACTTGCCTAGGCAACAACCGCTTTGTTGGTAGTACCCTGCATATTGCCCACAGATATTAACCATGGTGTGATTGCAATGAACTACAGAGGGCATGGCATCCTGTCCCATCACTACAATAGGCACATAATTACAGTCAGTGCACCTTCACTATGTTCCCCACTGGATGCCTGCAACAACTGTAGTGCCATCAAATGTGACCCACAGAGGACACACATGCACTGTATAGACAGATGCCACTGACACCAGGGAATAACTGTATCATGCTATCAATGCAGGTGCAGGGTTACCTGGTTTCCATTACCAGTTCCCATGACATGAGGCCAGGACTGGCACATCTGATTATAACAATTTGTGTACACAACATGGGCCAGACACCCCAGGTACAGTTCCACATGTCACTGAACATGCATGTGGGATGTGTGCACATCCCAGACACCATCCATGTCATGGACTATTGAACATATACATGGCAAGCATTGCACAGCACTGGCCACACACAATAGTAACCCAGGTGACTGGATGATGAATACAATTTCCACCTGTGTGGTCCAGTCCAGATACTATGCCCCTGAGCCACACTGCAGACCACTGTCATGTGGCCTTATGCCAAGGGATACCCTTCACCTAGCCTTGTACAGACTTCTGGCACAGTCAACCACTACACACCTGTGAAGCAATGCACCCATGCATGTCAGTACTTGTACTCTGTGTCTGTGTGTGTGTGTGTGGAGTATGATGCTTTTGTCCACATTCACACTCACTACAACTCCCATTGGCATACAGAAGCATGCCATCTGATGTCAGACACCTTCACATAGCCTTTGCCCATATATCATCTGGATAACCTCTGTGGTGCATGTGATACCTACGCATTACTGTGTTGTGGCAGACTAGCTAGTTAGGAAGTATATTCCTGGCCCTGCCAACTGTGTCAGCATGTGTGAGTCCCTGAGAGAGTGTGACTGTGTTAACGTTGACACCTGTTCATGTTGACAGGCACGTGTACTACACCTACCTTATCGCTACTATATCACTGTTGCAGATCTCACATACCATCAGATATAACTTTGGACAGCTCCCCAACATGTAAGCTATGTGGTGCATGCTGTAACTGCATAGACATGTGATAGCAATCCATAGTCAGGGGTTTGAAACCCCGTACTGGTAGGTGTAGGTGTATGACACAAACATGCTTATGTTTTATTCTCCCACCCCCTCCCTGACTTACTTTGTCTCTGTCTGTCTCTCTCACTCCCTCTCTGGTGGATGTGGAGCAGTGCACCAGCTTTGCTTAGGCAGCAGCTTGGGTTTTGTAAGTGATGGTCATGATCAGCTGATGGCCTCTGCATGAATTGCAGTCCCCCTCTAGCTGATTGCATGTGGAACAGCTGTGGTAACATTCCCATAGCCAATTGCATGGAAACACACTCCAATATCTAGGAACATCATGTTGGTGTTGAGCCTTTCCATTCACTGTGAGTCGGACCTCAATTTGGTGTTTGGCAAACAGCATCACAGATGGTATTGGGATTTACCTCTAACAACATACATTGTGGAAACAGGCCAACAGACATGAGTGGGGTGAGCCAGACATGACTACAGAATGTAAGTGTTGCTCTTCTGCATTTGGAGTAATGTTAGCTTAACAGGGTGTGTGTGGTTATGGCTTTTCTTCATGATTTAATACCTGTCATGACAGTGTTATGTGTTTGAGGAAACACCCATCTGTAGGGTTATCTGCAGACTGGGCAGTGTGTGGAGCCTTTTTTTTCTTGTGTTACTCACAGAACACCTATCTGAGAAGTGCAGAAGCATAGTGTAAGGATTGCAGTCAGTACATGTGACAGCCATGAGAGTTACTGACTTCATATCCCTCATAGGACATATGTTACAACAAACCCTGGTATGATAGTAAATGTATGAGGTTATCACCGCAAAATGCCAATACTGGCCCAGTGTTTGTAGCTCCAGCCACAAGTCTGTCAACCTTAGTACATATGTCATGCAGTAAGAGGTGCATATGTTTTGTAAACCATTATTTTATTGACATCATACCTGATAACAAGCCAGTAAGATATCAGACTGCTAGACAGATTATGTATAGTAGGGGTTATTTCCGAGGACATAACCTGGGCATTCTGCGGTTGTGTGTACAGTACTGGGGTCTGTGTACTTATGGTAATTGTTGACAGTATGTGTATTGTACATATGTATCTTGGGCTGTGCACAGCCTGTGGTAGATGCCATTGTTCTTGGTCCTGTTCTATTTGATGTTACATGCTTCTCCAGTGTATGGTACCCTATTGGCTCACATGTCTGTAGGGCCAGACACACATGTATCCCATACAACAAACAGGCATTGGACCACACTGTGTCATGACCCAGTGTGTGTAGGGGTAGTATGTGAGTGGCACATATGAGGATGGTGTTTATCAGACAGTTCATATAGTGTCATATTGAGCTTGCATACCATATGTGGCTGTGTTCACATTGGTTGTGGGTATGCACTTTCTCACAGGTGTCTGTTACTCTGTGCTGTGACATGCATGTAGAGCATGCTATATTTGCAGGTACATGTGTATTCCCCCATACAAAATGTAGTCCAGTGTTGTGGCAGTCTGCCTGTAGTTTGCAGTGTTTTGTGGCATGGCTAGCAGCCTAGTGTAATTACCCAGTGTGCTGTTCTGTCCAGATATTTGTAAGACATTTTGCTGCCAGACCACCATAACTGTTGTGTATTTCTGACAAAGCAGTGGGATTCTGTACAGATGTATGTCACTAACTACTGGGTAGTATGTGGCCATGTGACCTCTGCACCAGCAGGTATTATGTGTCAGGACAGACTGGGGTGTGTGAATGCATAAACTGTGTGGGCATATGTAGTCCAGTATTTACGTGATATACCCATGTAAATGGCAATTAACATCCACATTGTAAGGCATGGTCCGCATGTCTCGCATGAAAGGGAGTTGTGTTCACCTCTGGACTGACCACATAGTGCCAGACTGTCCACATATATTGGTCATATCTCTGCTGTAGTCCACAGGATCATTATTGTGCTAGCAGTGGTACTGTACTATGATGTCCTTAGGATGTCTGCAATAGCCATTTGCGTACATGTCAAAAGCAGATGTGACCCCCCCACAAACAACATTTCTGTTAAGACAACCCCTGTTGCAGTAACAACAGTCTACATATATACCTGCAATACATACATGACATCCCCTTGCACTAAGAGGTTGGGGCTATTGGTCCTGAAGTAGGACTCCAGTCCATGTTCTGGACATATGGTAAACATATATGTGTGTGCATATATATATATATATATATATATATATATATATATATATATATATATATATATATATATATACATATCTACATACATATATGGATATAAATATATATATATATATATATATATATATATATATATATATATATATATATATACATATATACACGCAAATAGATACATATACACAGCAATATATGTCTACACATATACAGATATATAGATAAATATGCACATATAGTTATGGATATCTACATATATATCGACATAAATAGATATATCTGATTAGATATGTATGCACATATAGTCATAGATGTCTACATATATATCAACATAAATAGGTATATCTGTACACATAGGATGTGCATATATCTCTCTCTCTCTCTCTTATATATACACACAGAGATCTAAAAATGGCCATATATATGATCCACTATACAGATGTGTAGACATACATATGTATGAAGATATATGTGTATGTACATGTATATATATATGTCTACATATGTATATGTATATGTATATGTATATATCCATATTCATGTCATGTGTAAACATCATGGTTGTGTATTCCTTCCCAGATGTATCTCACTGTATGTATCTGATATGTGTATATTTAGATATAACAACATGTGGTGCAGCAGCAATATAAATAACAAGTACTACACAATTGTGGAAGTCAAAGCAATTCTTCAATACTATTCAATATGTGTAGTGACAGATATATTGGAAAAACAACAGCTGTCTTCACAGCTGTCATGATTTAGTGGTTAACTGTTGTGACTATAGTGTACAGGGTGCTGGGTTCAAGATCTGAAAGGGCTGTGTATTTTTTTGCTGGGAAGTACAAAGGCTGCCGGATACAGAGTAGTTAAGGTGGTTTTGAGCAGCTTTAAGTGTGTTTGCGTGTGTTTGCGCAAAGCTAAGCGGTGCTAAGCTACGGTTAAACGTATGGGCGCTTACACTGTATAAGCTTCACTTATCAGTGTGCAGATCTGCTTAGCTGTTATATTGCAGCAATGCTGACACCTGCTAAGCATGGCTCAGCCCTGGTAACCAGTGCCCACATCCCAGTCTGATAACATAGCAGGTAATGACATCTTTAATAAGTGTATGTAATACCATGTACAATGTATGCATCTATGTGCTGTCATTACAGTAGCAAGGGGTGTGAGTGTCATGTCTGGGACACACAAGTATATAAGACCTGTACAGCACTATTATCCATGTGAATGTGTTACATACAAGGGTAGTAAATCAGGTTGCATGCTGTCACCCTGACATGTAGTGTATCATGGCAGTACTACTGTTGACAGTGCTTTCCCTGGCAAGAGTAGAGTGCTAAATGTAGTACTTACAACAAGCAAACCTGCAGGCATAGCTGGACTCTGAGGCCTCACTGTCATGTTCCTGGTGTGTGAACTGTGTCACAGTATATTTCCCCTACTGGATAATGATCTAACATGTGGAAAGTAACTGTAGACTACCGTCTGTACAGCACATGTCAGTGAGGGCTTCCAACATGTATTAATGGCATACATATTGTTGTCAGACATTTATTTTTCAACACATTCATCCTATTGCATAGCTACTTGCCAAGCTGAAGTCTGTCAGTTCCTGTACAGATGTGCAAATGGCAGGTATCCAGCTTGGATACATACAGGCATCCTATGCTTGACTGATACTGACATTTCTGCCCTGCTGTGTTATAACTGGCACATATAGGAGACAATACCTTGTACGCACCACATGCCATGGGTACCTCCACTACACTATCACAGTCAACAGAACATGCTTGGGTACAGGTCTCCATCACAGACACTAACCATGTGTTGTAATACATGTTGCATACATGTCAACTGGATCACCTCAGTGGCCATTTGCAGGAGGCACCCAGAGAATTGGCTGATGCTTATCACTCTCACTCTGAGGGTCACCACAATGGTGTCTTTCGATAGATTGTCTTCTGGCACATGGCAGGTGGCATGATACCACTGTACACACATCCCCCCTTTAGTACCACTGTTGGGATATACAATGGGTTGTATCACAGTCGTGGGCAATGTGTGATGGTGGGTATGTCAGAGTGTCATCATTGGTTCCAGTGACTACAATATCCACTGTGGTATGTGGGTGCTGTGTACACTGTCATTACACTATGGTACACCCGGTATATGTCCTATGTACCAATGTATTGTGGCCACTGTCACCATCAACCATACAGGTAACTGATACCACAATCCAGCCCAGTTATGCATGTGCTGTGTACAGCCTACCTGTAACACATTGGACACACTGACAAGTTAGTTAGCACTGATAGATCCAGGTCTTTCGGATGTGTGTCTGCCTGTTATGTGTCTGTTAATGTCTATATGATGGTATGTCACACTATGTATTGTCCATATACAACCATTACATCCCCATTACCATACTCTACATGTCTAGGGGATGTTCTGCATGTAGCATTTAACCTAGAACACATCTCACCCTAAATGCTGTGTGGTGTGTGCAATGAAAGCCACACACTTCAGTAGCACTACATACCTAGATAGGGGTCTAGTCCCTGTATTGCCAAGTAAGATTGTGCATGTATGTGGATGGGTCTACATCAGGTTGCTGATTATACATATCCCAGTGGGTCACCTGTCCATGTGGCTCAGACAATAACTGTTTTATAAACCTGTGACATGTGTTCAATTGTACCCAGGATATGTCGCAGCCATGGTATTACCACAGTGCCACACCCCTTGTGGAATATGACTGCAGACCATCCTCCTGCTGACACATGTACACCTACAGCATAAATGGATAACATTATGGAGACCGCAGTCACCCAGTGTTTACTAACAGCTATAATGCATCATGGCTGGACAGCTACACTATCTGACATGAATGCATTAAACATTACTCCTGACAACATGTTACACTGCAATACATTGGTACACTGTAGTACAGTCACTGTGTGCATCAGAACCATATTAGCCTGTCCCTGCATTGATGTTATGGATGACAGGGATGTGGCACAGGTATCATTACATACACAGGTTGTGTTGTTGGATTGCCAGAGACCGAGGGTGGGCCATACGTTTGACACCATGTGTGTGGGTGAGGGGTATAATTAGTTGAAATGGGCATGGTAATGTGGTGTGTGTAGGTGTGAGGTTGCCCTAGGTGTGTTCGCATATTATGTGGGTATGCATGCACACAGTTCTGCCATGTGAATGTTCTATACAGGTGTTTCTTGGACACCTGCAAACCACACCTGGCAGGGTGTGCAGTTCACAGCCTCCAGCCACAGACACACGGACTGTGCCTACCAGGGGTTCCATGGGCACATCCAGGGACAGGCCTTGATGTGCTACTCTCCCCTGATGATGACAAATGTCCACTGGAACCAGGTCCCTCCTGGGACTTGCCAGGGCCATGTGCATGTGGCCTGCTGTTGTGTGGTGTGGACAGTGCCCCCCCTGCAGTGCTGGTGCTGGTATTGGCATTACAGGAGTGCCTAGCATGTCCACGTCAACCACCAGCTGTTGTTGTTGATGGCCTACATCAATGCGGCCATTGCCACACTCCCACCACATGTTCAAGCACAGACAAACCACTGTCAGTGAGGCCCACCATCTCACTCATCCGGCTCACCATGACCTCGGTATAATCACGGAAGGCACCAGACTGTTCATGGAAGTTGTTGCTTGCAGATGTGAGGGTAGCCCTCCGCAACCTAAGACCCTGTCTTGGGTACAGTTCCATACGTGACAGCACCCCCATGACAGTTTGAAACATGCGCCTGGTGGTAGCAGTTGTGGCGCTTTTGCCAGGGGCATGATGGCTAGCAGAACCTACAACGAGCACCCCGGTACATCTGTCTATGTGCTGCCATGCCAGATATCTGGCTATCCCTGCTGTGACCATACACATTAGGCATAGATACCACACTCTCCTGTGCACTGCCATCAACCACCAACTATCCCTCTGCTATGGCCACTGTTGGTGGGGTATATATAGGCACTGTAACTGTGTGTGGGGGTTGGAGTGGCTAAGAGGGGGATGTCAAACGATGGTGCAATTTCTGCCCCTGAAAACCCCGCCTGTGCCTCAACAGTACTATCATCATCTTCGGTGCCTGTATGGACACCAACATCAGACTGCATGTAGGAGGTACCCTGACCCACCTCAGCACCTGTTGAGAAAAACAAGAAACACACTTTAAGACCTGTACAGCATTGCATAACAGTACACACATAAACACACACACACGCACACACACACACACACACACACACACACACACACACACACACACACACACACACACACAAATTCCACCTTAATATCTTCCTGTCCCTGATTTTACAGACAGTCCCACTTTTATTCACAAAAGTTCCTCATCCTGCATCACACTTGGTAACATACACTCATTAATACCACTCATTAATGTATCATTTCTCTAAATGCCTAGACGAATGATCACAACACAATACATGTTACTCCATTACCTCCTTGGCTTGAGTGGAGTAGGTTTTACATGGCCTCACTGCTGTTATCCAGTGTTCACCCTGTGTATGTCTGGACATCATTAGCATGGCCACTATATGTTAGGGGCTACTACGTTCACTCCATAATTTCACGCACTGAAGTGTCATGCATAAGTATTGCTCAGTACTTGCCAGATCTGCTGTTCAATCAACCAGTCATGTGGACAACAGTAATATATGCATACACTCCCTGGTGTTGGCTAGTAATTCTCCAGTGCATCTGTAGTGCTGCATAAATGGGTAGTCATTCACCTCTCTGCTGATTGCAATATTAAGGGTATACCTGGTGTCTAGTTTTCCTCCCAGTGCATGTTCCATGCTACAGACCTTATTATACTATCAGCTGTCTGGTGATTACTTATCAGACAAGTATTCCTGGTGTCTCATGTGTCAGTCCATGTCCATGTACTGCATGATCTCAAAGGGAAGTACTGCCGTATGAACAACCCCACAATCACACATGTGCATACATGGGCACCCACACAAACACACACACACATATGTTGAAAGGAGATGCCCAACACCGGTCAGCCACAGAATAAATCCAAAGTTTATTAAATGCGATAACTATCCAAAATACATGTAACGTTAAATGCTTATTGAAACAATGCATTTTTCGTCTAAAACTCAGACTTCATCAGACATCAATAAAACAATCTGTTAATTAATTAATCATCAATATTTATAGATACACGCTATTTCAAATGGTCCAATCAGGAACCAAAATCATGAATAATTAACCATGGACTCTAAAAATGAACACTTCGTATTAAATGAAACATCTAACTTATTTGGTATCATATGGTGGATGATAAACAAAAATTATTACATATCGAAAGTCGTGCAATGAATGATTATAACTTCGTATCAAATTTATTACATCCATAACTCAAATGTATATATATATAGGAATACTTCCATATCTGTAATAACACTCCCCTCTAGTGGTCTTTGACCAAAATGACAAGTCACAACAAAACATTCACTGCATATCTAAAATATATTTCTATAAATATATATATATATATATATATATATATATATATATATATATATATATATATATATATATTGTAATAAGTGTGTAAATAAAATCATACCCAATATCAACTTTAAATATTATTAGTAAAATGTATAAAATTTTATATATAAAATTTGTGTGAATTCATAAATATAAATATGAATATAAATACTGTGTATTTCATAGATCAATTAAAGTAAATAAACATAAATATAAATATCAATATATTAAAAATATATAAATATGCCCAGATCTATTTTCTGTCATATTTATGAATTTAGTAACTTTGGTGATCAGGTAGATAGTAGAGAAAATTATGAAGAAAGAACTAATCAAGTCATCCTGGACCCTTTAGAATATCCCCCGCTCCGGAGATCGGAGAGAATCAGAAACCTGAGGGAGGGGAATTTTCAACAGAATGCATGGAGGGGGAGGGGCAGGAGATTCTAGTTGAAAATGGTGGGGGAGTGGATGGTCCCACCTTTTATGAAAAGTATGGGAATTTTAATTCCAGTAACACAAAGACTGTGGTTTGTACATGTGAGAAATACAAAAATTTCAACATTTATAATTACACTGAATTGGACATAACCAACATATATTTTAGCCTTTTCTCTAAAGGTTTGAACTTTGTACCCAGAACCAAGTGTGATATTAGTAGATTGATAATAGATTTCAAGATGTTTTTTAAGGAAAATTACTTTAGAATTGATTTGTGAAAATAGAACATTAGATGATGGGGTTCATGAAAAATTGAAAAGGAGGAGCACTTGGAATCCCCCTATCCATACTCAACTAAAGAATTTTGAGAATATTTTTGAAGGAGAATCTAGGAAGGCAATTAAGAAAAACAAATTTGCCCCTAATTTGTCACCTGAAGAATATTTACTGTTGCAAGATTTAAGGGACAATGTGAATTTAAGAGTTATGAAACCTGATAAGGGTGGGGGGATAGTATTAATGGATCATATAAACTATGAGGCCAAAATGTTACACATACTACTTGATGGAAATAAATACTATAATCTCTCTAAAAATGAGATTAATATAGGTTACAGGAGAATATATAGTATGTTATACGATTTATTTTTGGAAGGATTTATTGATAAAGAATTATTTGAGTTTTTGCACATTAACAGACCTAAAATTCCTTCCATTTTCGGTATTCCTAAAGTCCATAAGGATCTGATAGATCCACCTTTGCGTCCTATTGTTGCTGCTGAAGGGTTGGTTATTTCCCCATTAGCCAGATATATTGATGTAAAATTAAAACCATTAATGATGGAAGGGACATCTTTCTTAAAAGATTATTGGGACTTTTTGTACAACTTCAAAAGTCATATGTTTCAAAGTGATATAATTTTTGTAACTATAGATGTTGTGGACCTTTTTGGGTCCATTCCTCATGGTATTGGACTTGAATGGTTCGAAGAAGCTATCAGATATTCAGGAGAATTGAAAGATGATGAGGTATATTTATGTTTGGTATTAATGGAAATTGTGCTAAAACATAATTACATATTTTTTCAAGGCGAATATTTTCAACAAATCAGTGGGGTAGCAATGGGGGCAAGGTGTGCCCCAATTTGCGCTAATATGGTTTTAAACACTTGGGAAGTAAAATGTATTCATAATAGTATATATAATGATTGTTGGCATTTATATAAGTGATTTTTAGATGATATAGTTATATTATGGAAAGATAGTTATGAAAAATTGAATGAGTTTATAAATTATATCAACAGTACGACAGAATTTTTAAAATTTACTCATGTAATTAGTTTTAAAGAAATGAATTATTTAGATATTACATTGATTAAGGAAATTGTTTTAAGTCTAAGGTGTATAGGAAAAACACTTTTTCCAATAGTTACCTACATTTTAGTAGCGGACATCCCGTCCATCAGAAAAAAAGTATAGTGAAGGGGCAATTCGTGAGAATTTCCAGGATGACATCGGATGATTTTGATTTTGCTGAGGAGTGTAATTTTTTGACTCAGATGTTTTTAGAAAGGGGTTATCCTATAGAACTTTGCTCCAATATATATGAAGAAGTAACTAGAGGTAGGAAGGATAGATTTCAACAGATTTTAGGAAAGGAATTTAATAGACTAAATAATATAGAAGCACAAGATGGGACACGGTCCAACAATACAATTCAGTATAAAAAGGAGAAATTCAACAATGCTTTTATAATGTATTTTAGTGGGGATGCAACAGCTATTCAGAAAGTCGTTTACAAAGAATGGGATCAATTTGCCAGAATTACTGATCTTGGTTGTAAAGAGAATGGAATACCAAAGATCATTTTTAGGAAAGGACGGAATGTTAAGGATTGGTTGTCCACACATTATAGGGTCAATAAAAGGGTAAATAAGGTGCCAGGGACTTTTTCTTGTAAAATGTGCTCCCAATGCCCCATGATGGCAAATACCAATCAGGTCTATATTGAATCTAGAGGTAGGGAAATTATTGGTAAAACTTTCAGCAATTGTGATTCCCTTGGTGTGATATATATTGCTATATGTGAGATTTGCTCTAGTTTTTATATAGGGAAAACAGAGAGAAAAATTAGGAGAAGAATATACGAGCATATGAATGATATTAAAAATAAAAAAAAAACACTAATGCATTATATAAGCATACCACTTCCTGTCCATTAGCTAAATACAAGTTTTTTGTTATTGAGGAAGTACAGCAGGATGAGAGGGGAGGTCCTTGGGAAACCAGGATCGAATATAGAGAATTGTATTGGCAAATTGTCATGGAAGCCAATAGATTTCCAGGGCTTAATGATTATATTTCACTTACCCCTGTCCTCAAAATGAGGGCTGCTAGATTATAATAAAGTGAGATATTAGGCTGAGCTGATTGCACCTAGTTTTTTAGTATTTTTTAGCATTTTGTAATTATATTCATGATATATAAATCAAATATAGCATATTTATATATATTTAATATATTGATATTTATATTTATGTTTATTTATTTTAATTGATCTATGAAATACACAGTATTTATATTTGTATTTATATTTATGAATAAACACAAATTTTATATATAAAATTTTATACATTTTATTAATAATATTTAAGGTTGATATTGGGTAGGATTTTATTTACACACTTACTACAATATATATATATATTTATAGAAATATATTTTAGATATGTAGTGAATGTTTTGTTGTGACTTGTCATTTTGGTCAAAGACCACTAGAGGGGAGTGTTATTACAGATATGGAAGTATTCCTAGATATATATATATATATATATATATATATATATATATATATATATATATATATATATATACATTTGAGTTATGGATGTAATAAATTTGATACGAAGTTATAATCATTCATTTCACGACTTTCGATATGTAATCATTTTTGTTTATCATCCACCATATGATACCAAATAAGTTAGATGTTTCATTTAATACGAAGTGTTCATTTTTAGAGTCCATGGTTAATTGTTCATGATTTTGGTTCCTGATTGGACCATTTGACATAGCGTGTATCTATAAATATTGATGATTAATTAATTAACAGATTGTTTTATTGATGTCTGATGAAGTCTGAGTTTTAGACGAAAAACGCATTGTTTCAATAAGCGTTTAACGTTACATGTATTTTGGATGGTTATCGCATTTAATAAACTTTGGATTTATTCTGTGGCTGACCGGTGTTGGGCATCTCCTTTCAACAGTGCTTTTTGTTTCTTGGTTGGTTTTTGCACTGTTTCTTCTATTATTCGTGGTTACACACACACATATGCACAAACACACATCCTACATCCATCAACCCCCCTCTCCATTCCACCAGATTGCACTTAGAGATAAATTACCCCCCAACACACACACACACACACACACACACACACACACACACACACACACACACACACACACACAGGTGAGGTTACATAAAGATGGTACATACAGTCCTCCCATTACCCATTTGTCAACATGCATAACATACGGTACTCAACAGCATGCAGTGCAGCTATAGTCAATCCATGCTAGCAACAGTATACATGTGTGTGATGCATGGGCTGTGTTAGTAAGTGATGCCCCTTCCCCTGGAAAACACTGCACCCATGTACACAGTATTGCTGTGCACCTGTCCTGCACCCTGCCATATACTGTGCACCAAACCTCACAGGTGTACAAACCATTGCTGAATGTATATTACTGTGTCAGTTATGTCTGCTCTAATGTTCACAGCCCCTATGTGTTTCAGTGACACACACCTACGATAATATGTGGACAGATGTCATTTGTGAATGCCTGATGTCTGATTTACAGATTTCAACATCAGCGGTGCATGTATGACCAGTCTAATACTATTATACTGACAACCATCAGACCGTACCATGGCTATGGGGAGTGTACACAGCCTTATTGATATGATGCACTCTTCCTTGATCTGCCATGGGACCACATCACCACATATATTAACAGTACATGAGCCTGATATGTGACATATGTTCTGTACATTCACATGCAGTGTCTATGAAATGTGTTAGGTGTACAGATGCTGACCATGATGCTTACACTCCATGGGTGTATATGTATGCACGCCCTTATCATGACAGTTTGTTGCAGCTATTGTTATGTGTACTACAGCAGTCACTATTCCTGGCAGTGGTATACTAGCATGGGCCATCTGCATTTTCCAGTATATGGTCAGTCTGTCCTACACATGTCCCTCAACTCTGCATGACTGCAAGGTCTACTCATGTGCACATCCCATGGTGTTCACCACACTGTCATCACTATTGCTGTGGGGGTAGGGTTACATCTGTCACAGTTCCTGAACCTGACTGTGTGCAGATACAGCCATTCCTCGCATCCTTAGGATCCCTGCTGCAGTGCACTGGTGCGTCATGCTGACACACCCTCCCCACCTTCAGTCTTTTTGCAGTTGCTTGACAAGTATGGCCTATACTTGTGTGTCAGTTTGCAGTGTCCCATACACTGAACACCACATGTAACAGCCTAGTCCCAGCTAATAATGCAGACCACAGTATTATGTTATGCCATAGTGTAGATCTGTAACAGTTGCCATTGTAATACTGATATATATACTGTTGTTGCACTGTATAAGGGTGATGTTTCACACAGGTCCCTACTGTATGCCATATATCCCACCATTATGTTCATCCCTGTGGACACATTTCACAATGACAGGATGTTAGTTATCTTGCAGGTGTTTGACATACCCTTCAGATACCCCATCATGGTCACTACTGTGATGCAGTGCATTTAACAGCAACAATACGTGAACATGTACGGCATGCATTATGGGTAGGTGTGTTAAATGTGTGGATGGAATATACCATAGCCATTACATGCCCGGTGTATTGGCAAGCATGAACATAAACCATACTCACCAGCTATAGGCTGCTGCCTTGGTGGTATACCAGAGTGACCTACATAAGAGTGTGAGAGATGCGATGTCAGTGCCACAGCTGTGCCATTGTTAAAGGGTCGGTGCAGCATTACAGTTCATAATACTACCACTTATGCACATCTGTTTATTACTACTATGCAGGAACAAATTATATATATGACATCTCACATATGCATGATCTACCTGTACAGATGTGGATGCATACACAACAGTGGTCTACTGATGTGCCCTGTGACCTTACCTGCACGCTCCTCAGCCAGTGTGTAGGTAGCACCCACCTCCACAATGGTCTCTGCCAGTTGTTGGGTGTGCAAGCGGGCAAGTGCCACGAGGTTGGCACACGTGTCAAGGGTATGGATGGCATGATCCTCCACTTTTGTGAAGTGATCTCCCCAGACTGCAGCAGCATGCCAACAGCCATTGCAAAGCAGGTCAGAACAATGATGCTGGACTTGCTCATAACTGCGGTTATCACTGACCCTGTGGACTAGATTGTTCCACAGGGCAGTCCACTCCTGATGCTCATGGGTGGCCCTGCCAAACAGAACTGGATAGTGCTGGATTAGGTAGTTCAAGGCAATCTTATTTTCCGCAGCTGAATACCCGGGTAAACAGCCATGGGACATCTTGCCTGAAAGACATAAAGATGGAAACAGATATGAGCAACTCATACAGCAAGGTTAGCATAGTTTTTAATACACATCTCTGTCACCCCACCACGATATCAGTAACAACAAATTGTTCACACAACTCAGTAGGTATGGCAACAGCTTACCTACCATTGAGACATATATTGTATTGTACCACACTTTGCGCTATGTGTTTGTAGCTATGTTCCCTGTGTTTACACTATCATTGCTGGCCTGTTACAGACTATTTCACCTGTATGCCACAGCCAGGGTCACTATGGTTTCTGATATGAATGTGGAATGCTTGCTATCTGATTGCTGTACATCTGTCATTCTGTGTTATTGGGGATATCTATGCATGCTGTTGGACATTTTCTGGGATTGTGTGGACTATTACTACCCACATATGTTCTATAACACTGACACAATAGAATGTTTAGGGAATAGTTGCCAGCAGAACCACCTCTCCCACCTCATCCGGCCACGTTATCAGGCCACATCACATGTAGGACCCATCCTGGGGCCTCCTCATCTACTGGTCCAGCACTACCTTCAGGAGGAATCACCTCAGGGGATGTTGCCCCCCCAGGGGCACACACAAACATGATCCAGTCACCCTAGGTCAGATCCAGGGTCCGTTCCATAGGGGGCTCCACAGACACTTGTGAGATGTGCAACAGAACCTTGAGGCACCCTGTACACAATCACAGGGTCCACATGCTCCTCCTGCTCAGCCTCCAAGCCAGTCACCTTCAGGACCATGTACTGCTGTTGTGACTAGCAATGTGTGGGGGCCTTGTTCCCATTGTTTCCATATGGGGGCTCATGGGGCTTCCACATTGCAGACCACACATACCATCCAGGGTGTTTACCCACCACATGTGTCATATACCACCCCTGCAGGCTGTCCTCTATATCTACCAACCTGAACCACCTCCACAAATATACCTGCTATCCTTCCCCATATTCCATTCCCTACTTCACAGACAAGGGCAATGTGGTCCCAACAAGGGGTTCACATGTGACATACCCGTCCATGTTGCACACACTTACAGCTGTATACATCTGTGTGTATTGGTATGTGTGCTGTTCCCTCACAGATAGCATGCAGCACTGTGGTGGTAATATAAGGGGACACGTATTTACATACATATATATGTGTGTGTGTGAGTGTGTGTGTGTGTGTGTGTGTGTGTGTGTGTGTGTGTGTGTGTGTGTGTGTGTGTGTGTGTGTGTGTGTGTGTGTTTGTATATATGTAGACATACGCATATATATATATGTGTATATATATATATATATATATATATATATATATATATATATATATATATGTTGTTTGTATGTGTTTATAGATATATATATATATATATATATATATATATATATATATATATATATATATGTGTGTGTGTCTACATATGAGTATCTGTAGACATACATGTATATATATATATATATATATATATATATATATATATATAGATATATATACATATATACACACACATACATACCTATATATGGGGTACATTCAGGCATCAGGTCCACAATCTGTAACTCTCCTTCCTGCACAACTGCACTGTTCTGCCTTGCTATAACACAGACAGGTACCACATATGGACACAGCCTAACATTAGGAGGGTACATATATAGCCAGATTGCAGGTAAGCCTATTACACACCTATGGCATTTCAGCATGCTTCAATGCATGTTAACCTGAGTGTCCTGCAAGTGGTTGGCTTTGAAACCCATCTGTTCATCATTATGGCATTACTTCCACCACCATCTATTGGCCACAGTAATATACATCCTTTCCGTTACACAACACACACTATGTTGGCTTACATCTTGTTAGTCAGTGCTGCTCTGCACAGTTGAAGGTTATGGCCCACTACCCACAGGGACAGGCTCTATTGTCCATAACAGTTGTTCAGCTGAGCATAATTACAAGAGCAGCACCTGATGGCACATATATATCATTCCACATCATCTACCCAGTATTATGGACCAAGTTCTGCAGTCAATTACATGCATATATACCTCACATACCTGTTGTGGGAATGAGGTCTGTTGTGGATGGTGTCCTTGTAGGAGGTTTTCTTTTTCCTCCTTGGCTATGGCCTTAGCCTGCTTCCTTTGTTTCTGTTTTTTTTTTGGTTTTGGTTTTGGTTTTGGTTGAGGATCTGTTCTCTCTCTCCCACTCTCTCTCTCTCTCTCTCTCTCTCTCCCTCTCTCCCTCTCTCTCTCTCTCTCTCTCTCCCTCTCTCTCTCTCTCTCTCTGTATCTCTCTTTCCCTCTCTCTCTCTCTCTCCCTCCCTCTCTCTCTCTCTCCCCCATCTCCCCCCTCTCTCTCTCTCTGTCTCTCTCTCTCTCTCTCTCTCTCTCTTCCTCTCTCCATCTCTCTCATTCCAGTAAATGCATTGAGCTGCTTGGAATAGATTGCAGCATGACTTTTGTAGGTGATGCACATGATCAGGTGATAGCCTCTGAACCAATCAGTGTCCTCCACTTGCTACCTACATGCAGCATGCTGTGTAGTACTTCCAATTACCACTGTCTTGGCAACCCACTATTATAAATCCCTTCATCATGTGGTCATGGTCCCTTTACTTTTCCTGTATGGTGGACATCCTTCCTGTGTGTGGGCAGCAATGTTAAAGACAGCAGGTAGCAATACATCTTACAAGAGAACTTGCACACTCAGGCCAGCTGCATATTTGTATGAGGTTGCAGAACTACAGACTGTGAGTAGTGTTGTTGTATGCATTGTATAGCACCTGTGTTACAGGGTTTGTGTGTACATACTAGTTTAACATGGACTGCAGTCTATCTACATAGCTCTCAACAGTGTGCCTATCCACTTGATGGCCTGTCCTGTCCACCACACAGGTCTTGTGTCAGATATATCACTGGCAGTGTGTGTGTTGAGTGCTATCAGTACATGGCTACATCCATTTGTTTTTCTGACTTCATATTCCTGACTAAGGGTATGTTGCAGACTATCCTGTAACACCAGCAACTTGCTTAGTGTATGACAGCACTATTTCATGTATGGGCCTGTGTTCCGGCCTCTGTCCACCACCTACATACCAGACTTTGTCCATATCACATGCTGTCAGGGGTTGTTATGTAGTGGCCTGTGAGTATGTCATGCTGCCATTCCTGCCATCATTCCACTGCTGTAGTGGACCCCACACATATTGTGGGGTTGGGTCCATATATGTGTAGGCTTCATCTGCACAATACATGTGTGCCTTTCTGCAGTCCAGAGGTCAGTGTATGTAACAGTGGTATATGCCCCTGTATGTCAGTCTATGGGGGGATGCACCATAACTAACCTAGGCTGTTACATGTGAGGGATATCAGGGACAAGCTACCTTAAGGTATCTGGATGTACATTACCATACAATTCACATTGGGTAAATGTAGGCCTACTGCTTCCTGCCATTCCGGCTGTTCTGTTTGTCAGTGTGATTGTGATGGTTTCAGTTATGCCTAACAGATTCATCCCATTATGTCAACTGAAGTCTTTACCCCCTAGGGATTGTGTACAGAGTGTAAATACAGCCTGCTGGGCTATACATCTGCATTACTTACTGTTGATCGATTGTTATCTTGAGGCCTAGTCTGTTTTTACTGTTGTACTACTTGAAGGCCTTGGCCTGGGCAGCCCAGTCTATCTTTACTGTTGTACTACTTGAAGGCTTGGCCTGGACAGCAACATATGTTATGCTTTCCGGAATACTGTATTAATTGATCTGTTTGAGAGTTGCATTAGTCTGTTTATATGTATTTCAAAGACTAAACAGCTATATGACATGGCATATACAACTGTAATAGTAGACAAATAAAGCTTTCTCATGTATAGAAAACCGGTGTGTGGCATTATATCCTTTGATCTCTCTGTGGGTATATGTTTCAGGCAACAATTGTGTTTTGTATGGGTGACTCATACATTGTCCAGTAGGTAAGGTGGCAACTGTAGGAATACTGGCTGTTCCGTATAGTGTGCACCCTCTAAATATGTATCTTCCTATACATATCTATGTGTAGTTACATATGCATCTATATTTATGTATATGTATCTGCATATATGTGTGTGTGTAGATGTATCTTAGGAATGTTTATTGCTTCCACATTGTACATTCCCTACGGTAGCCAGACTGTACTGCATGATGTGTTATTGATACCAGGCTGACAACATACAGGTGGGATGGATTACTGTTAACATCTTGTGCCCTTGTTGCATCAGGTCCTAGTTATGGGACTTGCAACAGTTGGTATTGTATTGCAGGGCACGCCTGTTTGGCTGGGGGGGGTAATACCACTACATACAAGACGTATGTAGCTTGGGCCCCCTCACCCCCATTAAGGTACCTCTGGTCATATATGTATTTATGTTCTCTTTTATATCTACAAATATATATCTCTATATGTATATATATATATATATATATATATATATATATATATATGCTTACATATATATATATATATATATATATATATATATATATATATATATATATATATATATATATATATATATATATATATATATATATATATATATATATATATATATATATATATATATATATATATATATATATATATATATATATATATATATATATATATATATATATATATATATATATATATATATATACGTGTGTGTGTATATAGATATAAATATATATACACACACACATACATCTACATGTTTAAATACATTTCCTGTACTGCTGAATGCCTGTGCTGGATGATATGTTTGTGAAAACATCAGGGTTATGTATGTCTGACATGGCTTAGTGGTAAATCACTTTGGCTATGATGTGTAGTGTCCTGGGTTCGAGCCTGCAGAGGCTGTGTATTTTGTTGCTGGGAAGAACAAGGGCCATTGGATACAGAGTGACTAAGGCACTTTTAATCAGTTGTAAGCGGGTTTGTGTGGAGGTAAGCACTGCTAACTTCCGGTTACAGTTTCTTATACTCAGCTTCTAATATGCTTAACATGTGTAGGCATTTCTTACCCCTGTGCAACCAAGGTTAAACCCACTGACTGCTGCTTAAAAGTGCTTACTCCCATTTACTCCTGTGCTAATTTCTTTAAATGAAATGATAAAAGGGTTGATAGGAAAGTGGTGAAACGGGGCATAAAGAGGGAAAGACAGTGGGGAAAATAGCTAGAGATGTGCAGGAAGGGTGTAGGGAAGGACCATAGCTGCTTATTTCTTCTACAGCAACAGATGTGCATATACACTGAATTTGGAGATATATTTGAACACTCATACCCCTGAAAGAAGGGTGAGAACAACAGTAATATGTTGTTAAGCCAATTAGACCAGATTGCATGTGTCCAGTGGACATGTGCGAAATGGACAGCTATGTATGGGGTGAGATTTTTTGGGGGGAACAGATTGCCCTTTTTTTTTTTGGGTGAGAGTGGGATCCTGAGGTGGGATAGTAGGTATATTTGGGGAGGTCGGTTGGGTAGGTTAACAGACAAGACAAACAAGACACATACAGGGGTGGTATATGACACATGTAGGGGTAAACACCGTGATGGGGAAGGGTGTTTGGAAATCAGAAGCCAATGAACCTCCTAGTGGAAACAGTGGGACTGAGGTCCCCACACATTGGCAGTCACCTCTGCACCTTCACAGCTCCAAATGTGGCTGCGCTTGGGGCTGAGTAGGAGAGCCAGGCTGACCCTCAGGTCATGACACACGGCCCTCATGCTGGCATAGCAGATCTCCAACCTCCCTGCAGAGCTCGCTATGCACCACGACCCAGACCTGGTGAGGGGTGACAGGTTCCTGTCCAGGACCACTCCCAGTAGGGGGTGAGCCCCATCCCCTGAGGCTGATCCACTTGAAGGTGGTGCAGGACCAATGGACCAAACTGGGCCCCAGACATGCTGGTGCCCATGCCACAGCCAGCAGAGATGGGAAAGGTGGGTCCATCAAGACCAGCCTTGCTAAATGTGCTATGGTGTTTACGTTTTATCAACATATGTGGGTTAATAATAGTCACATTCCAGGATTAGATATAACAGCACGCATAGATATTCCCATTAACCCAAACACCAGATATGGAACAGTTGCATAGCAAACAGAACACATGCATATATGGGACCACAGTGGTCATTACAACAGCATGCAGGTATATTGATGGCAGCAGGCCACCAATGTGGGAGTATTTCAACATAGCACATACATAGAAACAGATTTAAATAATTATCAAACAATAGGGCATATGTCCCAACAGTAGAGTTAAGTCAGCACATTCCAATTGAGTTGTGTATTTAGTTTATTGTTGCAGATATGGTGGGGGAGAGAAAGATGTCAATTAGCAACTAGTATATTCCTGTAGTTTGCATTACTTTCCTAGTCAGTGCTGTGATCTGTACCTTACAAGTATTAGTACACTAAGCTATTGCCTTATTTTGGACAGTGGCATGGCTGCCAACAACTATATACATGAACTGATTTTACCTGCAGTATACACCTCTTACCTGGTATACCTATTGAAGGTATTGTTTGTTAACACTACCTAACTGTTTTTACACATACTCCCAGATTCCAGGTTGATGTTATGCACATACCTGTCCATCTCTTAACATGCAGGTGAACCGGGACATATTTCCACTACTGCCCTCTTAAACCTTTAGTGACTTGTACAATGACAGTTTTTTTTATTTGACATTTTCCAAATATGTACAGGTCTGACAGTCAGTTATATGACATGACATGCTGCCTACATGTCAGAAATTGGCACACTGATATGGCAGAGGCCAACGTAACAGCCAGCAGATATAGGCCAAATAACTGGAGATTCTGGACATTTCTGTACACTTGTGGGGTATGATTCTGTATACAGCTTACTACCACTCCCAGGATTTGAACCATGGCTGTGTCTGCTAAAAATAAGACACTGTCCATCACAGTTGAATATGCTATATAGGTACTGCTGTGTATCTCTTGTCTTATTTCTGTCTATAATTCTCCTGTGGTTTTACATTCTGACCTTGTAATTACAACACTGTTATACAGGATTTCCTAGACAGTTGTTTTATGTAGTACAGTGTGGGTGACAGTAATGAGTAATACCTTCTTATTCTGAGCAACTGCAACACTCACAATGCCATACAATACCAGAGTAAACAGTACCAGTACAGGATATCAATCTTTTATTTAAAGGCACAGTGTTTGTATCTGACAGATCTGTGGGAGCAATGTTTGTTAGCACTACCTGCATGTTGCCACACAAATTACCAGTTTCCACATTAGTAGTATACACATGCATCTCTCTCTGCTACTGTACACACTGTGGTCACAGCTTGACAACATGGGGGTGGAGATGGGACACACTTGGCTACTTACTCTCATAACATTTTGGGGGTTGCTAGAGTGAAAGGTTTTATTGTTATAGATGTCTGACAATCAGTTGTATGTCTTGTTTGCTGCCTAAACATCTGGGATCATCCCACTGGTTTGCCAGGGGAGCAGGGTAACAGACAGCATCTATGAGATGATTTACTGGACATTCTGGACATTTCTGTACACTTGTGGGGTATGGTTCTGCATACAGCCTACTACCACTCCCAGGATTCGGACCATGGCTGTGTGTGGAAAAAAACACAACAGTTTACGTCGCAGTTGAATGTGCTATTTGGATTTTGTTGTCTGTCTTTTCAGTGTTTTCTGTCTAAGTCTCTCTCATTTTTACTATTTGACCTTTTGGGATTGCAGCAGTCATCTACAGACACTCCTACACAATTTATTTATGTAGCACAGTGTGGGTAACTGTGCTTACTACAACAGTACTATTAAATAATTGCAACTCTACATTACCATATGATACCAGAGTGAACACATGCAGTCCAGCAGTTCAACCTTAATTGTCAGGCTATTATGCTTTTTATTTACATACAACCTATATGAGACACTTCCTGCCCTATTCTCTGGTGTATGCAGTACATGCCTTAAGCAATACAGGTTTTATACAGGCAATTAACTTACTACTACTTTTAGATTTATTTCCTATGACAGTACATGCAAGGGTATTACTAACCTGCTTCCCATCACAACCGCTCCAATCTACAGCCATGGGGTTCTTGGTCCATAGCCCGCTCACCTGCCGCTGTGAAAGATATAAGAGGAATATTTAGCCATACCTATCCATAATATACACGAGCTGGCAATTATTAAACAGGTAGTTGACTGACACTTATACACAGCTGGGACATCCTCTGTCTTCCTAGCCTCTTGGATCCACTGATCCAAGAGATCCCCCTTTTTCTGCTTCAGGTCAGCATAGTGCTGCCTGACCTGCACACCAGTTCGGGGTATGCCAGTAGCACTGGTGAGGTCATGGGTGAGATGGTCCCAGGCTTCCGCTTTGCATTGGGAACCCTGGTACTGACCCTGCAGCAGTCTTATGTCATGGTCTTTCACAAGGAGTCCTGTCATGACTCAGGACTCCTGGATGCCCCGGCGCTGCGCCCCAAAGCGCTCACCCTCTCCCATTCCAGACATAGTGCATACAAGGGGAAGCTACAACCAGTTATGAGATGTATTCCCACCTGTTTTGTTTAAATATGGCCAGTTTCCTGCACTTTGCCATGATTGGACAGTTTTGAAAAGGCTAAGCTATGGGTAAACCTGCTTACCTAAGGTTGACATTGTCTAAAGGGTTATACCAATGGGCAGGCTGAGTTAGCTGGCCTACACATTGCTTTCACCTACTAAGCTGGGCTCTGCAATGCTTAGCGTGGCTTAATATTTAAGTTGCATTATATTTGCATTATGGCATTGATTTATTATTCATTACATGTTATATACATGTTTACATGATTCATGTGTGCATACACTATATGGGGTCCTTGTGTTTATTACGGGATCTCAACACATTATTACAATGACACCTCACATCTGGGCTTAATGTAGTACTCCATTTCACATATTTATGTCCTGTAGTAGGTTATACAATATAAAACTGTATATAGATTCCTTTCACATGTTCAGTTTGTATTTCCTATGATGAGGATCTGTTTTGCCATACCTCAGTCTTATGTACTGCTTTGATGCCTTAGTGGTTAACTGCTGGGACTATAGTGTACAGGGTCCTTGGTTCAAGAACTGCAAAGGCTGTTTATTTTGTTTCTGGCCAGAACAGCGGCTGATGCATACAGATTGATTAAGACACTTTTAAGCAATTGTAAGCTGGTTTGCTCGGGTTTGCATGAAGGTAATCAATGCTATCCTCCAGTTAAATATGCTTACCGAGTGTTAGCTTCTATGTTGCTTCACCTGTGTGCGCATTGCTTGTCCCCATGCAAACAGGCTTAAACCCACTTACTACTGCTTAAATATGCTTACTCCCACTTACTGCTGCATAAATTTGCTTACTCTTGCTTACAAGTGCTTACACCTGCTTACCACTGCACTAATTTAGACAGTAATGTCTAATGCTTTTTGGGCAGGTGGTGGATTTGGCAACTGTACGGTTTATCATTCATTACACATTTTAGCTTCCATTTGTATCCCTGATTCCTGTGTACATATACTGTATGGGGCACTTGTGATTATCTTTGGAGTTTGCAACATTATGACAATGACACCTCACATCTGCATTTAATTCAAGACCTTTGAAGCATTAGTGCACATGAACATGTTTCATGTAGCAATATGTTTCTTTGTTTTTTTTTTTTTTTTTTTGTTTTTTTGTCTCTTTTTTAGATGGTTGATGTTTTAATTTATGTTGCATATATATATATATATGTCTATCTCTTTAAGGCATTTATGACATCATGATAACTAGTGCTTTAAAAGGAGTCAGTTTCAGCATCTTTTAAGTCTGATGAAGCGTTGGGTAACAACGCGAAAGCGCTTACTATTACTACATGCTGCAGTTTTATTGTTCGCAATAAACGAGGATTTTATATACCAAGAAGACCTTTTGGATTTATTTCACATTCTACTTTCAACTTCAGCCTATGGTGCACTCATTACCTTTTTTTGTTGATTTGGTGTTCCTGAGGAGAGTGCTTTACCTGGCAGTGTGTCTTCTTTTTGTTTATTATAGCTAAGCAATGGCCAAACCCACGCACCTATGGTTAAATTTGGTCTGTTGCATAAAAATAATTCTTTATATTTAAATGTTTTAACTATTGCCCTTGTACACTTGTACACTTGGGGGATGTTGCTGGGTGAATGCGAACACCTATGAGTGGTCTCGCTCATTCTTACTCCTAAACTGCTGTTCTTAATTGAAGGGGCATGTATATTCTGAGAGGTCTGCTCTCAGACATGCCCACTGCACTCGTACATGCTCCGTGTCTGTTTAGGAGCTCAGGCAGCTCGCCTTCATTAAATGCATGGTGCTCTGCCATCCTGCTCCTATACAGTCACTTCCATGAGTTAGTCCTGCATGGAAGGATAGTGAATCCGGGGGATTATCTTTCATCAAATAATTGCTTAATCATTGAAGAATTTAGTATGAAAAATGTCAGTGGTACAGTTGTTTGAATTACATTATAGTCAATTTGCTAAACGGTTTACTATGACTTACGCAAACTGCAGTAAGTCAAATGGTTTATGTATGAAATCAAAGTTTCCATGGGACAGGAAACCAAACCAAAAGTGGTCAAAATTGACCTTTCGGCAATCGATATGCTGATACTGTGGAGGGAGGTCGTGCTTCAGTGAGGAACAGGGAAGTAGGCCATTTCCTCACTGTAGTGCGATTTTGGTATTGATATAGCTAATATGCAGGGAGTGTGGGGACACAGAGGTAAGGTGAGTAACACAAATGGAAGGCAGGAATGCAGAAAATGTCGAAAACACATTTCTGTGTTTCCCATTTTTGACATTCCGGTCTTCCACTATTTTGAAATGCAACATCATTTTTCTATGTTGCAACTCTTTGACCCAACCCCTTTCGAATATACCATAGTAAACTTTGTTGAACATCGACTATGATGTAATTCCCAGGAATTTTTATTTTTTGTGGATGTATAAACATGGAGTTAGTATATGTAAGTTCGGGGGATGAGGGGCTGAACTCCCATGTCAGAGAGGGGTTTGGGAGGCACAGCCCCACACATTAAATTATTTTTGTTTAAAGTTGTAGCTGTCTTTACTTTATTTACATTTTTACATTATTCTAGTTACATATTTATGGTTTGTGTTATGATTATAGAT
>NC_056746.1:617532735-617555235 GCF_019279795.1 Protopterus annectens | reverse complement strand
TTGCATGAGTGGAGTTTGACATACGGCTATGCAGCAACTCCATCAAGGCTGGGTCTGAGATGGCCTTGTATGTCAGATACAGGTCACCTCTGAGCAGTCTGTATGAGACTGAGTAGAGGGACAAGGCTTTTAGCCTATCTGTATAGGATAGGTGTTTGAGAACCTTGATTTTTCCTGGTCAGGAACCTCTGTGGTCTCTCCAACAGCTGTATGTGCTTGACAAGGTACATGCCGAAGGGGGAATTGCACTTGATAATGGGTCTGATAAAGGAGGAGTAGAGGGATGTTATAACCTCCTTGTTCCTGGATGAAATACCCTTATTTATGAGGTAGGCCATGTAGAAAGACATCCATAAAATGGAGGCAACATGGTGGTCAAAAGTCAGGTTGCTATCAACCTGGGTGCCCAAGTCCCACACGACTGATTGCATGCTTATTACATTGTTATTAATGTGATAATTAGTGTGCATGCCATTTTCTCCAAAGGGTATAATGATGCATTTCTTTGGCATTCAGTTTGAGGCCATGCTTCTGGCATCAGTCATTAGTTTGGGTAAGGCCCTCTTGGAAATGTTCACATCACTAGGGGAATTTAAGACAGCACCCAGCTTGCAGTCATCTGCAGACTTGGTCAGCTACAGACCACTGGTTTTGGCTTGCACCTCAAGAAAATATATCCCAAACAGCAGAATCTCCAAGACTGATCCTTAGGGTACACTGCTCATTGTGGGTCTACTACTAGATGTGGCTTCCCCTATTTTGACTGAGTGGGTTCTATCAGTGAGACACTTAGCTACCCATCTGGTAACATATGGGTTGATGCCTAGCTGGGAGAGTTTATCTATTATGCCGGAGTGGGGAATACTGTCAAAGGCTTTGGCTAGGTCCAGGTAGGCGGTGTGTACCATCTTCCCCTTGTCCATTGCTTTGGTGACTGTTTCGAAGAAGTCGACCAAGTTTAACAGGCATGATCTCCCTTTGACAAAACCAAACTATCTGGGGTCAAGTGTTTGGAGGTTGCCAATGTCCTTCTTTATAAGGTCCATGATAATGTGTTCCATGGCCTTGCAGATCAGGCTAGTTAGGCTGATGGGCCTGGTCAGTGGACACTCCATCTTTGTGTAGAGGGATGACAGTGGGGTCCTCCATTCAGCTGGGATGAAGCCGGTGCTCAGGTTTTGGTTGAATAGGGTGCGTAACGGAGCTGAGAGCTCATGCATGAGTTCATGTAGCATACAGCCAGGGATGTTATCGGGTCCCATGGAGACTGTATTTTTTGCCTTTGAGAAGGCATTAAAGACCTGCGCCCCGGTGATGAGGGGAGGGGACAGGTGCAGGGGATGCCCTGGTTTACTGATGGGGGGGCAGGAGGGTGAAGTTTTCACTGAACCTGTCTACCAGCAGGTTGGCTGTATCTATGGCATTTGTATATGTGGTGTTATTGACCACCAGTTCAGAGCATATTTGAGTGTTACCTTTGAGATTGCGGACATATGTGAAGAAGGCCTTGTGATTGGCCTTAGTGGATGTGGCCAATTAGGACTCAAAGTTAGCCTTAGAGGATTTTACCAGTGACCTTATTTGCTTGTTCAGACAAAGGAGAGATTGCTTCCAACTTGGCACATGCTCCTTTTTGGTCCTGGACAACATTTGTTTCCTTTCATTATAGAGTTTGTTTATTGCTGCTGTCCACCATAGGTTCATAGGTTCATAGGTTTATACTAGGCTATCTGCCCTAAGGCATTTATAAGCATAGCCCAAATTTTTGTGGCTTACGCCACCCCTTATATGAAAAAATACTGTGCCCATTAGTTTGTTGTGCCTCTGTCCAGCAGTGACACAGAGATGATTCCCGGGGTAAACCTACGATCTCCCATCCACAGGTCTAGATTTCTCTTGAACAGAGTCAGCGAGGTGCTCTGCCTCACATGGACTGGGATTTTATTCCACAGCATAGGGAGTCTCTGAGTGATAAATCTATCCCTCCAGCATGTCCTATTTATATCCGTGCTAAGGTTTAAGTTGCTTGCTCTAGTGGTTTTGGTGGATTTGGATTTTTTGAGGTGGAGCATGTCCATTAATTCGGGTTGGACATGGCCTTGTATGTCAGGCACATGTCACCTCTGAGCAGACGGTATGCGACTGAATAGAGCTGGAGTTTCTTCAATCTGGCAGCATATGACAGATTTTGGAGTCCCTTTATCCTTTTGGTGAGGAACTTTTGGGGTCTCTCCAATTGCTGCAGATGTCTGGTGAGATACATCCCGAATGGGGCATTGTACTCGATCATTGGTCTGATAAGTGAAGAGTACAGGGAACAATGACCTCACTAGATCTGGATGTGAATCCCTTCATGATCAGGTGGGCAATGTAGAAGGTCTTTCTAACCACTTTAGCGATGTGAGTGTCAAAAGAAAGGCCACTGTCAACCTGGGTCCCCAGGTCCCTGATAACCTCTTCTGTGCTTAGTGGATTGCCACCTATATGGTAGCTTGGGGTTACCTTGTTTTTCCCGAAGGGTATGACTATACATTTTTTGGCGTTTAACTTCAGGCCATGGCTCTGGCACCAGCTATCTGTTTCCGTGAGTCCCTTCTGAAGGATATCCGTGTCCGATGCTCTTTCCACTATGGCCCAGTTTGCAGTCGTCTGCAAACTTTGTCAGCCAAAGTCCTCCCATGCTGGCCTGTACTTCTGAGAAGTAGATGCCAAACAATAGGGGGCCAAGGACCGAGCCCTGTGGGACACCACTTGTGACCGGCTTGGAGTCTGACACAGCACCAGCAACTCTAACCCTCTGGGTTCTGTCCTTAAGCCAGTTTGCAACCCATCTTGTGACATATGGGTTTACATTTAAGCTGGTAAGTTTTTCTACAATACCCGAGTGGGGTATTGTGTCGAAAGCCTTTGCAAGGTCAAGGTAGGCTGTATGGACTGCCTTTCCCTCATCAATGGCCTTGGTGACTGTTTCAAAGAAGTCGACCAAGTTCAAAAGGCATGATCTTCCCTTGACAAAGCCAAACTGGGTCGGGTCCAATGTCTGCAAGTCCCCTATATCTTTGTTTATGAGCTCCATTATGATCCTCTCCATAGCTTTGCAGACTAGACTTGTTAAGCTTATGGGGCGGTAATTACCAGGGTCCGTAGAGGCACCGCCTTTGTGGAGTGGGACCACAGTTGCCGTACGCCACTCCTTGGGCACGTATCCTGTGGTAAGGCTGAGATTAAACAGCTGCCTTATGTGCGGGGTTAATTCCTCATTTAGCTCATGTAGCACACAGCCGGGGACACCATCCATTGATGCTGTGTTTTTAGCTTTAGAGAGAGCAGCTTTCACCTGCGCATTTGAGATGTCCGGGAGGCTACACTCGGCTGGGATAGTTATCTCTCCTTTAGGGGAGAGGGGGTGAAGTTTGCACTGAACCTGTCTGCCAGTATGTTGGCAATGTCTGTGGGTTCAGTGATTTTTGTATCATTTTGGACTAATTCTGAGCATATCTGAGAGTTTCCACCCAGGTTCCTAACATAGCTGAAAAAGGCCTTATGATTGTCCTTTGAATCCATGGCAATTTTTCTCTCAAAATTGGCCTTAGTTGATTTTATGAGTGCTCGTATTTTTTTACTAATAATGATCAGGGGTGACTTCCCTTTTATGGATTTTGTTCTATCATGTAATAGCTTTCTCCTCTTATTGTAAAGTTCGTTAATGGCTGGGGTCCACCAGACTGGATGTTTGCCCTTTGTTGAAAGAGTTTTGGTTTTATTTGGGATTGCCTGATCCATGCAGTCCTGGAGGTGTTCATAGAAGGCATTTGTAAGGGCTTCCGCAGCTTGGGTTGTGGTTTCCTCTGGCTCAGGGGCCTTGAAGGATACTACACCAGTCTTGAGTAGTGTGAAGTTTGCTTTGGAGAAGTTCTTCACTATGGTCTTTTTTGTTTGGGGTGGGGGCGGGATGTGGATTTCCAGTGAGATTAGATTATGATCAGATCTCACCAATGAGGGATATACTTCCGGTGTGGAGCATTTTGTCCCCATGTTTGTGACAATGAGATCTAGTATATTTTCTCCTCTCGTGGGAACAGTGACTAGCTGTTCCATGGCATTTGAATTTATGAACTTCAGGAACCGTTGGGCTAGAAAGTTAGGGCTTGAGTAATGTTCCCAGTCTATATTCGGGTAGTTGAAGTCACCCAATATGATGGTGTTTGGAGATACATTTATACCCTCCAGTGTCTTCAGGAAGGCTGTGTGGGGTTACTGAGTTTGAGAGGGTGGCCTGTAGCATGCTACAATTTGTAGAGCAGTTTTGCCTATGGTTAGTTGCACCTGGATGGTTTCCGAAGCTTAGATGCGTTGCCACCAACCTGGAGGTGTGGGTATCCTTTATGAATATGGATACACCCCCCTCCTTTTGTGGTGTGGTCCGGGTTTTGGGGCCGGAACGCATGATATGAGGTAAAACCTAACAGTGCCGGGGTGCTCTCAGGAGCCTTGAACCAGGTTTCAGTTACAGCACAGACATCGATGTTCTCCATACTGAGAAGGGCCTCGAGTGCGTGCATTTTGAGATTTAGACTTCTGGCATTGAGCAGCATTACCCTCAGTTTCTTCCCATTTTTGTTTTCTAGGGTGGTAGGTTTAGAATTTGAGCCTTGCCTAAAAAGGCACTATGGGGTGGCAAGAGCCTTAGCCAATATCCGGAATCCCAGGGTGACAGGTGCAAGCCGTCCCTTGAAGCAGCGTGGCTTGTCAAGCATGTCATCCCAGGCAGACAGACACTGGATCCCCTTTGAATGACACCAGACATTAAGCCAATTGTTAAAGCTGATCATCTTGTCTCTATATTGTGGCATCATTCTTGGTGAAGGAAGGATACTGCTCAGGGTTAGGGTCATACCTGCCTGGGCTACATAATCAGAGAGCTCCTCTATGTCTCTTTTCATGTAGTCCAGGGAGGTACGTCTCAGGTCGCTCACACCAGCATGGACAATGACTGTGTCATATTTGTACTTGCCGTGGAGTGACCCGAGTGCTTGTGTTATGTGGCGGATTCTAGCGCCCGATAGGCAGCTTACTGTGACCCTCTCCTTGTTCAGCCTGGTGAGTGGGACGTCAGTGTGTCTGACTATGGAGTCACCTATGACAAGTATGTTTGGTGTTGTATTTGGCCTTAAGGGCTGTGACTGCTTTGCACACTGCTTTTGTGGTTTATGTGTTGCTTGTGGGGTGTCTTGAGGTAGCAGTTGTTTGGGTGTCTGCTTTGGAGGCCTCTGCTGTTTAGGTAAATTTTTACTCAGAGCCTCCGAGTATGTCTTTGTGTGTTTATGTGTTTGATTTAGTGGAGTGGTAGCATTATGTGAGGCTGGTTTTGTGGTGTGTGTAGTTGCCTTCTCCTCCTGTCTGGTCTTGCCAGTCCTGAGTTGAGAGAGCTCAGCCTCCAGTTTGGCTAAATAGCTACATCTCTCAAGTATTTGTGTTATGTGGGAGGAGGAGAGGGTTGTCTGTGTACATGAGGCAGTTATAACATTGCCTCAAGATTCCCAGATTCACCAGCTGGACCGGAGAGGAGATTGACAACTGACGTTTGGACATGCTAGAATAATATTGGGAAATCCTTAATTGAAAACAAGGGCCAGTGGGGAGTGAGGGTGTAGTGCTTTTAATTTTTAGTGCTGACTTATATAATTGCTTTAGTGAGCAAGTGCCAGGTAACTTGAGTGCAATGTGTTACAAGTAACTAAATGCAAAACGACAAACAGTAACTTTCTTTCAAGTGAAACAAGGAAATAAGTACAGTAAGCAATGCAGATATCACTAGTGATCCACAGAAGTGCTGAGAAGTTGCGTATTAGGTGGAATTAGCTTCCAGGGAAATAACAAGCAAACAAACAACAAGCATATAAACAAAGCTAGATTCAGCAGGCCTGGATCTAGTCTATGCTAGAGCAAACAAGGTGAACCAATTTCAGTAAGATACAGTTCAAATATTCAGGCACTATAAACCTTTAACCAGAAATTCCCAGCTCAGAAGGGCAGAGTCCAGCCTCTTCTCCCACAAGAGTGCAGACCACGAACCTTCTTAATGTAAAATAACTGGCCTGAAGCCCAAGTGCCTAAACCAGAACTAATACACTTGGACACTGGGCTCTCAATCAGCAGTTCCCAACTTAGAAGGATGAAAGCTACCTGTCCTACCACCACAGTGCTTGCCACAAACCTTCCTAATGTAAAACAACTGGTCTGAAGCCCAAGTGCTTAATCCAAAAGACTTGAATGATAGCTACACTTTAATCAAGTTACAACCAAGCAGTAATAAATACCATTGAATACTTTAGAGAATGTCTGGATTAGTGCTCAAGTTACACAAACAAAGCTAGATCCAGCAGGCCCGAATCCAGTCTATGCCACAGCAAACAAGGCGCACCAACTTCAGTAAGAAACAGTTCAGATATGCATGCACTATAAGCCTTTAACCAGAAATTCCCAGCTCAGAAGGGCAGAGTCCAGCCTCTCCTCCCACAAGAGTGCAGACCACAAACCCTCTTAATGTAAAATAACTGGCTTGAAAGCCCAAGTGCTTAAACCAGAATTAATACACTTTTAGAATAACAGACACTGAGCCCTCAATCAGCAGTTCTCAACCTAGAAGGATGTAAGCTACCTGTTCTGCCACAACAGTGCAGACCAAAAACCCTCCCAGTGCAAAACAACTAACTGGTCCGAAGCCCAAGTGTTTAGACCAAAAGGCTTAGAATGAGTTACACCAAGCAGTAATAAATACAATTGAGTATTTTAAGATGATGCAAAAGTAAAAAGAAGTAGGTAAAAACACAAGTACAGTAAAAGCAGATGAATTTTTTTTTTTTTTCTGAACAAGTGCTGAGATCAAAGAAACAGATTTGAGTGCTGAAACTAGAAAACTGGCTAGTTATAAGAAAAAAAACAAGCTAGAAGGCTTCCCTCAAACACAGAATGGCTTGGGGGCTCAGAAGCCTACAAATAGTCTGTACCACTTAACAAGAAAGGCAGGAAATAAGCTTAATTTTTTTTTTTTTTTTTTTTTTTTATTTCCCAGATGCTCTCTTTGTACACAGTATGAGTGCCTGAAATCAGAATATGATCTCACTGCACTCAGTTGAGTGAGCAAATGAGATGGGCCCAGAGGCAGGCTGAGGGGCGGGCAGTTTCAACCAGACAGGTTTACTCTTTCTTGAGGAAGATAATTTGGTCTTGTCAGGTATTGCTGAGTCCATACAGCTATGTAGGTGCTCATTTAGTTTTTAGGTGTAGGCTTGGACATTAGTGCTAGTTTCAGCTGAAGGGATGGTGGCTGTGAAGCTGCTTATACTTTTTCTGAGGAGATTGTAGTCAGTTTTGGAAAAGTTTTTCTGTTTGACCCAGACAAGTTTGGGGTCAGGGGAGATGGTGACTTCAAAAGTGATTGCTCTATGGTCGGATCTTACCAAGGAGGATGACACTGTAGGGGCACTACAGTGGCTACCCATGTTGGTTATGACCAGGTCCAGGATATTTTCACCTCTTGTAGAGGTGTCACCCAGCTGATCCAATGCATTGAAACTGATGAAGTCGAGGAATCTCTGGGTGCTTATGTTTGGGCTAGAATAGGTCGACCGCTCTATATTTAGGTAGTTAAAGTCACCCAAGATCAGGGTAGAGGGTTGAATCTTGATGGATTCAAGTAAGTCCCAATAGGTGGAATGAGCATCCTGAGTCATGATTGGGAGTCTGTAGCTAGCAATGATTTGAATAGGTGTTTTGTCAACAGTTAACTGCACTTGGAGTGTCTCCTGTACGTCATACCATCTGACCAGTCTGGAGGTGTGTATTTTTGATAAGTATTGAAACTCCACCTCATTTGGCTTTGTAGCCCTCCATTTGTGGTCTGAAAGTATGGTAGGATGATTACCCTGGTAAGGCTGGGGTGCTCTCCTCAGCTTTGAACCAGGTTTCAGTGACTGTACGAATTTTAGGATCCTCCGGGGCAAAGAATGCTTGCAATGAGTGCGGTTTCATGCTAAGACTCTTAGTGTTTAGCAGCATGACCTTTAAATTTTATTTAGAATAATTTTTCATGTTAGTAATTTTGTGCTCATGATTTTGCCTAAAAAAGGCACTGTGGGGGAGGTAAGAGCCTTTGCCAGAAGCCTGATGCCCAGGGGAGACAGATGAAGGCCATTTCTGGCAAAGCATCATGGTCTGTCAATCATGTCTTTCCAGGCTGTCAGGTACTGGATCCCCTTGAAATGGCACCAGAAACAAAGCCAATTGTTAAAGCAATCATTTTATGTTTGTATTAGCATAATTCTTGTCACCAAACTACCTAATTTGTATGTGGCACTCTAGCACTCATTGCCATACCTCTCAAGTGTTCCTAATTTTGCAGAATGTCCAAGTTTTTACCTCATGTTTTTAGTCTGTTCCTCATAAAATGTGGTGTTTTCTGGCTACGCTCTGAGTATTAAAGTCACTATACAATGACATATATTTGAGTTGCAGACTTAATTTTCTTCAGAAAATGCATGCTAGTGCAAATCCTGTTATTCTAGCAACTTTCTAAGTATATAACAGCAATATTTAAAATGTGTCACTAATTTTTGATCTTTTCCCCCCCATTAGGCCTTGTCCAGAATTTTTGTGCTAAGAAGTTGAGAGGTGTGCTCATTGCTCTGTACAGTAGGGTCATGTTAGTAAGCAGAACTGGAAATACAAATTGTGACAGGGTAACCTACTATGCAAGCCAACCTGCCCAGCTTTCATACTAAGCAAAATTTCTCTGAATCTCAATATTTAATTCTATGACTAAGTGCTTTGGGTTTATGTCTAAAGATCAAATGGACAAATTGTTGAAATGCATATGGTCAAGACAATATGATCAACAATTCAGTTGGTTGAACTGTTCTGACTGAGATTGCGTTACAGTAGGGATCATGAAATTTGCCCTTTTCCCTACTGTAGTGTGATCTCAGAGTTGGTATATATAGTCAGCAGGAGGTGTGAGTGGTGCAAGGGGGGGGGCTTGATCCCCCCCCCCCCCAGCAAAAGCATTGTTTTTGTATTATGCGGGAGTAGTTTGGCTTTGAATTTTTTTCAACAGACTGAATTGTCAATCATATGGTCTCCTCCATATGGGTTTTGATAATTCGTCCAGTCGATCTTTCGACATAGACCCAATACTTCAAAGGAAATAAGTAAATAAATAAATAAAAATCTCTAAAACTACCAGAATGCTCTTTGGAATACCCAGAAAGTCAATAGTAACAAAATAATGCACATAACTAATTTATTCAGCAATATCATGCATCTACTAAGATATATATAGCTAGAACTAGTCTTGCACCCCAACTTGTCTGCTCTTCATTCTGAAATCATAACTGATAAAAAAAATACCCAGCTGAATGTGTACAGTATCATACTCAGCCATCTTCCCAGTACATCAAGAAAAGCACGAGCAATGCATGTAATTATCAATAGAAATTAGTAAACCCTACATATCAACTGTGAATTCAGGAAGTAACACCAAATGCTAACAAATAGCCACCAATGAAATCTGTTGTTTCATTTCCCTTGCACAAAAAATAAAACTGAACACCATTGTGAAACTCTCAAAAATGCAAATATGTTGGCAATAACAGCTCAAGCTACACTACTTCTGTCATCTTTAACTTACAGGCTCTTTTACAAGCATTACTGCCCCTCTTTCTATTATAAATTAAATATCGAAACATCCTATACATACTCAGACATTCAGAGGATAACTCACTCACTCCACATAGATCCGAATTTGTCAGGGCTATTGGTGAAAAAAAAATCGTAAAATAATGTCATCAAAATAAAGTCACATATATATCGTTGAGTCTTTCTTGCAGTTTTTACTGAATGGTTTGTTTGTGTGAATTTTATACCCTTTGGTTTGTATGCTTAGTGTGTTTTGTGTGTGTGTGTCTGTGTGTGTGTGTGTGTGTGTGTGTGTGTGTGTGTGTGTGTGTGTGTGTGTGTGTGTGTGTGTATAAACACAAAGCTTGTCCATATTTAAGGAACAGTAGAATGTAGCACTCCCTGCAAAATACTTTAAAAATTATTTTATGTTCTTTATGAAGATTAAAAATTACTTCTTTTTGAAAGCAAACACATTTATAAAAATTCCATTATAGCAGGTACTATTTTATAAACATACACAGACGGGTATGAACATGTGTATATATGCTTGAAGGGTGGCTTCTGCACGGGCTACTACCACTGTAACATGGGTGAACTTAGTATTTGTTCTGCATTGACATTGCAACAACTTTTGACCTGTTCATAGACCTTTGTGAATGTGTTGTAATACAGTATCAGGCGACAGGCTCAGCAGACAGTTTAGAAATCTAAATAAAATTAGAATTGTTCGAATTAGTTTGGAATAGTGTTAGCTTTGTATTTATGATTTATTAATAAGATTCCTGTTTGCATGCGTAGTGAGTACTAGCTGCTGGTTTGATGTATTACATGATTCTTCTGTAGCTTCACTTCTCCATTAATGAATTATCATCGTTTTTTCTATCATTTTTGTGTTCGAGCCTGTATACTGCACATCCTGCCTATGAATACCACTTACTAAGTTATTGTACTGCAAGTTTTTACTATTAACATGGAATTGTTAAAAAACATATACATACAGCTGTGCTTTTCTTTTCATATGTGACAAGTTCTTAAGAAACCAAATTTAGAGGTATATAAACAAACTCAAATGAGCAGTCATGTATAGTTCATTGTCATAACCAAGTCACTTGATCCATACTTCCCTGCAACCAGAGAAATGAAATGATTTTACCGTGTTGGAGTGCAGGATAAACAATTATTCTTACTTGTATGCGTACAAAAATGCCAAATACTCTATAAATTGTGAAGATTGGATAAATGTTCAGGTAATGATAACGCCAATTCAGTCCAGGGTCTGTTTTTTATGCAGGAATTCTGACAAGGAGAGAAATACAAAAACTGTCCATCAGGTACTGACCACTGTAAAGAACTGGGAGGTACTGTTTTAATATAGGTTTATGTCACTCTAGCCCTTTCAGCTTTCAGCACTTAGAACAAGATTCAAAGAGCAAATCTCGTTGTCATTTTTTTCTCAGTATCATACATGGATAACACTGAAGTAAAAACAACACTTCCGCATTCACTAGGGAACCAAATGTATGCATTATTGCCTGTTTGATTCCTGCCATACCTCCTCCAAGGGTAATGCAGTTATCAAGATCTTTGGTTATACTACCAGTCTAATATTCTATTTCTTTTTTAATTGACAATCTTTGGTATGTTTTCTGCATAGGCGTCTTTTATCTGTGTTGTCAAAGGCCTTGAATTCTTGAGAGACTATATCCTTAGGACTCAGAAAAGGTTGCCCCTTGTTAAAACCCTTGCTGATTCAGAGCCCGCTTGCCACATTGATTTTCCATGAGTGGTAGCATCAGAATGGAGGGTAGTTCAAGCAGCCATGGTGTATGTAATGTGGTAATTCAGGGAGCAGTTAATGCTAATTAGTCATATTCTCTCCCCAGAAGTGTCAGTGGCAACTGATTTATACTGTTGAATCTTTTAAAGAAGAAGTCTGCTGCATAAATTACCACGTTTGGCTATAACATTTTATTTGGTCAAAATAGTGTCTACACACATTGAAGGCAGCAGATGAAGTCACGATGTAGGTAAGTTTAATGAAGTTCAGTAGACGCACATGGGTGGGAGGGTCTAAGTGTGTGTGTGTGTGTGTGTGTGTGTGTGTGTGTGTGTGTGTGTGTGTGTGTGTGTGTTTATGTGATGTTGATAAGATGTCTATGAGTCTGTGTGATTTTGGGGAAGAGGTGCCTGTGCTATTGCAATGCATAGGCCACCAGAGGACACTACTAACAAAAAGTGTTGTTAGCATGAATGGTAAAATACTGCGATTCAGAGATATAAAAATTAACCAATTATAAGGTCTTCTTAATTGCTGTTAAAGCTGTCTCTGAATCCTATTTTTGACAGTCACATTAACTGAACTTGTTGTAGTAGGAAATTTACATGACTGCAGCCAGGTTTCATATGTATTAGCTGCATTTTTGTGACTAATCCCTTTTTGGCATTGTGTGGTACTCCCAACTTGTACCTCCTTCCAGCTATGTGCTTGAGCATTACATTGAATTCTGCATAGACTTTCAGCAGTATAATACATATTTATTTATTTTTATTTTATTTTACATTTGTTGACCGGGCTAGTCTAGCTGGATACATGTCCTTTTTCAGTAGAGGCCCGGGGAGAAAAGCTCCCACATTTAACAGTAGTATCACTAAACAATTAGGTACAATAAACTACATTAATATAATAAAACACGAATAACAACATTTAAATATCCAAGCTGATAGTTTGGTAGGGATTTTTTAAGATGATCAAATTATATAGATACATGTGGAGGTAGAAAAGTACTAGATAAAGCTTGAGAGGCAGAAGAGAGATTGGGTACTGATAGACCTATTGGGATTAGTCAGGGTTGGAACATGGGCATAACCATTGAGACTTAAGTAATTCTCTGAGATTAGTTTTGAATAGATTGAGTGAGGTCATGAGCCTGAGGTTGTTGGGAAGGGAATTCCAAAGCTTTCCAATGGAGTTAGCATAGAGAGCATCGCCGCCCTTGTTATTAGATTTGATGGTTAGTATCAGAATACTGTTTGAGGATCAAAGGCTACTTAAGTTGGTGTAGGGGGTCAGGATTTTGCTCAGCGAGGGGGTTTTCTCTGGTTGATTAATTATTTTGAATGCTTCGGTGAGTTGGTTTAGTTTAAGAAGATTGAGCAGTTCCAGCCAGCCTAGATTCTTGAGGTTGAGGCAATGGTGGGTACGATAGGGTGTGCCTGTTACAAATCTGGCAATATGATGGTAGGTGGTAGAGAGGTTATTAAGCTCATGTTTGTTGAGGAATGATAGTATCGGTGAGGCATATAGTAAGGTGGAAAGGAGATGGGTTTGAGCAATGGTTAATTTAGCATGAGGAGTGAGAAAGTTCTTTATTCTGTACATAGAGCCAAGTTTCTTGTTAACTGACTTAATGGTTTGGGCAATGTGCATGTCAAATTTAAGCTTGTGGTCAATAGTGACACCTAATAGTTTGGTACAGGGGATGGGCTCAATGATGGTGCCATTAAATGATTCCACAAAGAAGGTCTTTGGATTATCAGGGGGGGGGGTTCTTGGGGTAGTGGATTGGTGGATGTGGGGAAAAATAGAAGTAACTTGGTTTTAGTCGGGTTGAGTATGAGTTTCCGCTCGGAGAACCATTTTTCAACTTTAGTGAAACATTGTTGGGTGGCTGCTTGGAGATTCTGAAGAGACCGATCAGAAAAGATCAGGGTTGAGTCATCTGCATATTGAATGCAGGTGGCTCTGGGGATGACTGTGTGGAGATCATTTATAAAAACAGAGAAAAGAAGGGGACCAAGTATGGAGCCCTGTGGAACACCAATGTTGTTTGAGAGCAGGTGAGATAGACTATTTTGCCATTGGACTGCTTGTTGCCTGCCAGTGAGGTAATCCTTAAACCAGCTTAGGGCTAAGTTGTCAAGATGGAGGATTTGTAGGGTGTGTAGTAATAGCTGGTGATTAACCATATCGAAAGCTTTTGATAGGTCGAGAAAGAGAGCAGAGGATGTTAGTTTTTTGTTACGGTTACTATTGACTGAGTCGACAAAGGAGAGGAGGGCAGTGGTTGTACTATGGTGGGGGCGGAAGCCATGCTGGGTTATGGACAGGAGATTATTGAGGGTGAGGTAGTGTAGGAGTTGTTTGTGAACACACCGTTCCATTATTTTAGCTATTGGAGACAATATTGCAATGGGTCTATAGTTAGATATTTCAGTGGAGGAACCTCCCTTATGAAGTGGAATGATGTATGAAATTTTCCAAATAGGGGGGATGGTAGCCTCAGTTATAGATCTATTAATCAGGATTGATATCGGATAGGCAATGACATCAGACGATATTTGTAGGTATTCCGCTGGGAGGCGATCGGCCGCTAGGGTGGACAGTTTCATTTTTTTAATAGGGTACAGATATAGGAGGTAGAAACTGGTTGTAAGTTAAAGGAGAGAGAAGGTATGTCATCAGGAAGAGTTAAGGAGGGGGAAAAGGTAGGTAGATGATTGGCTAAGGACTGGATGGTCTCAGTAAAGAAAGTGTTAAAGGTGTTGGCTACCACTTCTGGTTCTTGACCAGTGAGATTCTCAGGGGTTAGGGTAGTTGATTTCCCAGGATGGAGGAGGTTATTAAAACCAGCCCAGAACTTTTTTGGGTTAGCCTGGTATTTGTCCTGGAGGTGACAGTAATACTGTTTTTTGTCTCGAGTTATGTCCGATTTTGTTGAGTTTCTTAGTTGTTGAAATAAAATACGGTCTAGGGGGGTTTTGGTAGCTCTCCATTTGTGCCAAGCCTGGTCGCGGAGTTTAATTTTTGTTTTGGTTTCTCTTGTTAACCAGGGAGCTATGCGGTCTTTGGTTCTAATTTGCCGATTTGTGGCACGAGAGTGGAGAATGTTTAAGAAAGTGTCATTGAAGTATGACACGCTCTCGGCTAGGGGTAGAGTATTTAGGATAGACCAATTGCAGGCTTTTAGTTCCGCAAGGAATAGTTCTGGGTTAAACTTTTTTCTATTTCTAACAAGTTTGTATAAGGGCGGATTGGTACAAGAAAGTTTGTGTTTTAAAATGTAAGTGACAAGGTGGTCACTAAGGTCATTAGGGAGGGTACCAGTGGTATAGTTGTTCGGATCTTTATTGGTGAGAATCCAGTCAATCGTGCTCTCTTTTTGCTGATTATTACCAATTCTAGTTGGAGATGTAATATTTTGGGAGAACCCATATAGATTGATTGGGTGGGGATTTGGGTTGGTGGAGCAGTGGGACCAGTCAATATTGAAATCCCCCAGTACTATAGTTTCTTGAGGGTAGTTGGTGGCTAACCAACTTAGAGTTTGCTCTAGGTTTTCAAGGTTCTTCCCTGGTGGAATATAGATTACAACAAGATCGATGCATTTTTGGGTGTTAATGCAAATCTTTAGTGCAATAAGTTCTGTGTTAGAGACCTGGGGAGGATGCAGTGGGTTCCTAATGATGTTAAATCTGTTCTTAAACATTACAGCTATTCCTCCACCCCTTTTGGTTATTCGATCCATCCTTAAGATATTATAGCCAGGTGGGAGAATTTCTTCATCCTTTGTGGCAGGTTTGAGCCATGTTTCTGATAGGTACAAGATATCTGGGGAGTGTGTGGCTATCATAGCATGTAAGCTATGTACTTTATTGTTTATGCTTCTCAGGTTAAGGTGAAAGATGAGGAGGGAGTTAGTAGGAGCTTGGGGTAATGTTGAGGTGACAGAAACATGATTGGTGGTAGGGCCTGGATTTGGGTGAATGTCACCATGTTGGGTAATGCATTGTTTTAGGTGCTCTAGGAATCTAAGGAGTTTGCATAGTAATTTGAGGTGAGATTTATTTTTGGTTGAGCTAGGGTAGTGAAGGGTTAGATGAGTTTTATTGAGACCTAGAGTTTTTGCAGGGTGGAGCGAGGGTACTATTGTGTTAGGGGGAAAGTGTGTATGTGTGGTAGTGTGAGCCTTGGGAAAGGGAATTCCTAAGAGTGTTTGGTGTTCGTATCTTGATAGAAGGTACACGATAGGAAGAAGTAAAGTTAGTGAAGAGATGAAGGAATACATAGTTTTGACCATGATAATAAGAAGGAGGTAGCTTGTGGGATGGAGTGAAAAAAGAGGGGGTACTTAATTTTTTTTTTTTTTTTGGGAGTTGGCTAGGAGTGAGGGAGGAGGAGTTGTAAATTGGAGGACAGGCGTGATAGGGAGGAAGATAGGGTGGGATGGGCTAGATATAACTATTTATTTACTTTATTAATGGTCACATTATAATCTCTACTGCCTAAATAAATGTACCCAGTCTGTACTATGCTTACCATGGAAATGAAGCCACCAGTCCTGCATTTTCTCGCTTTCACACTTACATTGTCCTTTTTAGGAAATACACAGTATCTATCCTTTTTCTATTAGCTTTATTTTTCCATGGGACAGGCTGAGTAGAGCTATGTCCCAAACATCAAGCTTTGATCTCTGCTCCCTGTTTTATTTGATATTTCACATTTAGATCCACTTCCTTGAATTCTACTCAGTTCTGAAAGCTCTCTTGGGCTATTTTCATTTGCGAAAGGTCTAGTGTCAATCTCCTGACCCTTTAGGTCCTTGCCTTCTAACAACATTTTTTATTACTTAAATTATGAGCAGAATTATGTATTTACTGCAGGTGATATTTGTCGTATTTTCCATAAAAAAATCATAGTCTGATTTTTGCTACTCCATTTCTTCAAGACTTCATGTTTTTATTAAACAATTCCAAAAAAAGCTGTTGGACACTTAATTTCTTTAACCATTTGTTCCTCCTGCCTTACAGCTTTCCACAGTACACCTATAAGGAAGACTAACAGATTATTAAAATAACCTTCCATGAAGTTCTAAATTACTCTATGCTTTTGCCCTAAATAATTACAACTCTTGCCATATTATTGATAGAAAACAAATTCATGAAAAGAAAGTAATGACACAATGAAAGTAGTGCCTTGCAATGAAGAATTCCCTATCTGCATGTCATTCTAATATATTTTATAACTTAACATGAATGCATTTTGGAGAGCACCATTGCAAAAGGGAATTCAAGTCCATGTAAGTTCCTTTTCTGTGAAATACATTGACACTTTAAAAATAAAAGCAAGGATATACCGAGGTACGCACATGTTATTCTATTGAGAACAGTGGTGCAAATTAACCAGCAGGATAAACAAGCATCAGCACAGACAGGAAAGGGCATGTTGTTACAAACAAGCTTTCAAAATATTTCTCATGATGATTCATAGTTGTCAGGATACAATACAAATCACCCTTGTTGCTTTTAAGCATTGCATCTATTTCAAATTAGAAAAATAATTCAGTTGTTAATTTCAAGAATAACTATAAGTTCACTTGCCTAAAAGCATGAAACATTTGCACTGCAGCCTGGCATTTCTGCAACTATTCTAGATTACTTTGATTTACACAGAACTTGCTATTTCATTTACAATCATACTTTTTTTTTCATTCATATAACAATTGTCTGAATTGTCTTTAATTTCTGAACACGACCTTGAAGCACATTGCGATCTTGTTGTATCTGCTATTATGACTGTATATTATCCTACTGTATCACTATCTACCACAGTACACACATAAATGTTATATTTTATTTATAATTTCTGTTTGCTTTTTTTGTCAAGGCTAAGAAGTTTCCTTGAATCAGACCATCTACATGTTTTTCAAATAACAAATAATGAAATGGGCATTTACAAAGCATGTTTCAAGATGGGTCTACATTTAAGACAAATTGTAAAACCATGTGTCAAATTAAAGTCATTGTATATCTATTAGAATGTTTTGTTATGCTATTAATATTTCCTTCATCCCATATGTGCTGCTCAGACAATGTAATGTATACTAGTACGTAACCACTGTGAGAAAAATAATTGATCTGTTGCAGACGTATTCATTGAAGCCTGTACGAATGATACCTGAAGACCATGTAGGAAATCCATCTCAACTATTATTACTAACACTGAGGTATAAAGATATCAGATGAGCTATACCTTCTTACACGATACTGCGTAACCCTAAGGACAAAAAAGGTACAGGACTGCCATTAAGTAATCTAAGTCTGACCAAACTTATTTTAATGTATGCAAACCATATATGGAGATTTAAAAATCACACTGGCCAAACCCAAGGGTAAGAGAGAAAAAGCACTGGAACTAAAAATCACATTGGCCAAAACCCAACATGTGTTTTTCTCTCTTGCCATTGGGTTTTGGCCAGTGTGATTTTTAGTTCTGTTTGCTTCTTCACCTGTCAGTGGTGTGGTTGTTTGGTTCATATATGGAGATTTTCTGAATGAGAATATGAAAACTAACACAAAAAAATTATCCAATAATTTAAAAAAGCCACATTTTACACTTTTTGCATGCAGTAAATAATATCATAGGTGATTTAGAATACTTTGAAATGTTATATGTCTATTGGATTAATCTGGTTGCTGTGCTGTTTTTACAAAGTCTGACCATTCAGAAACAGGCTAATACCACCTGATTATTCAAATATGGGTTGGTGGGAATGGAACACAACATTCATTTGCAGTACTTTGAAGATAAAAATGTAGTAAGAATGTGGAAGGTCAATGCCTAAAGTCATCTGTTTTTTTTTTTTTTTTTAAACATATTTATTGAATTATCACTTGTGGGGACGGCCACAGTGGTGCAGCAATTAGCATTGCCACCTCACAGCAAGAGGTTCTCTGGTTCGATCCTCGGCTGGGGTGCCTTCTGTGCGGAGTCTGCATGTCCTCCCTGTGGTCACGTGGGTTTCCTCCGGGTGCTCCGGTTTCCTCCCACATCCCAAAGACATGCTGTAGGTGGATTGGACACACTAAATTGGCACTAGGTGTGAGTGCGTGCATGTGTATGCCTTCTGTGGATGGTTGGGCGCCGGACTGGCAACTTGACACTGTAAAACTCCACTGCCAATCATGAGCAGACAGTGAGCCACTGTGGTGACCCCTAACCAGGAAAAAGCCGAAAGAAGAAGAAGATTGAATTATCACTTGCGACATAAACAAATTTACATTTATACAAAAGTAATCAAACTGTATTAACATTAACAAGCATTATACTTCACATTTATTGTTATATATCAAATAACCTAACCAACATTACATAAACTATTCATTTCCTGCACCCCTTCTTTTTTTAAACAAGAAACGTCTTTATTAAACCATTAACTTATGACATGGGCAATTATACATTTATACAAATGAAAACAAACCACACCAACACAATCCTAGTTGCAAGCATTTTACATCACAAACCATACTGACACACTCTCAGTTGCAAACGTTATGCATCACTTATAATCTACCCAATTATTTTCAGTCAGATTACATAGCAAATTTAAATCCTGTCTTCTTTTAAACCTCATTTCTTCCATGTATGTATTATTCCCACAATCCCCATTTTTTTCCTATATAGTTTGCTCCTACCCTTTTCTAAAGACCTCAATTCCAGTTGTTTTATTTCTGTTACTATGTTCACTACTTGTAATATAGCTGGTTTAGACTAGAGTCATCTGTTTTGTCAGCTGCTATTAAGTGAATCAACAGAGCATGGTCTCATGGCATGTTTTAAGCAGTGAAATTTCCCCTTGTTGTGCTTATCTCACATTATGTAGGATATCCTAATATTAATATATAAAAGACACTCTGAGTGGCAACCCTCAATTATCCTTTATTATATATTAGTAAATTATAATTTTACATAATGTAGGATTAACTGCAAGCACATAAAATGCACTTACTGAAGTACACTATTATTCAGACATGCAGGGAGATATTTAGAGATATTTAGTGGACAGCTTCACAAGACATAGAAAGGAATAAGCAAAGATATACACTCACATCTATATATAGCCATGTGTGTCACTGCACGTGCCTATCTAAATGATCATCTGAATGTCTGTCTGTCTGTCCATTTGTATGTCTGTTTATCTAACTGTGGCTTAATAGACCATTTAAGCAGCTTATTACAGTATTATGATAAGAATAACAGCAACCTTAGCTGAACAACAAGAAACATCTTTATTAAACCATCACTTACAACATAAGCAGTCATACACATAAATGAAAACAAACCACAATAACACAATCCTAGTTGCAAGCATTTTACATCACAAACTATACTGACATAATACTAGTTGCAAGCATTTTACATCACAAACCATCCTGGCACACTCCCAGTTGCAAACATTATACATTACTGGCCACTCCTGGATCCATTGCCAAATACATTATACACTGTCATTGAAGTCTGGGTCTGCCAGCAGGCAGTATACAGTCACTTCCAAGGACAGGACACCATTGATCATTAACAGCTGTATACAGGAGTTAGTAGACATGTACTGTCAACACGTAATCAAGAGGGGTTATTGGTAGATTAAGTGTATTTTGGGCCCTAGGCTGTCTTCAGTCCATAGATCTCCATCCCACCACATTATTTATGGACCATTCATAAACACAAATTTTTTTTTAAAAATTTTTCCTGACTGTAATCATCTGCCTGATTTTTTAAAATGTATTTATTGTCTGATAAAGCAACATTCATTTGAATGCTTGATTTAAAGTTTGATTCAGCAAAAAATTAAATAAAACGTATTAACCAATAACAGCAAAATGGCCACTTCATAACACTTGAGCCACAGAAGATCTCTTGATCCACCATCATTAGAATGCACCAAATGTGCACAAGAGTGAAACAAGGGATATTATTAATAAGAGGCAATAATTATAAATGTCTGCCAGATAACAGTCTATCGAATTTGATCCACAAACTAAATGACAACCCCCAAAAAGTTCAATGTAGTAAACAGCTAATTCCAAAAGGGTTGTATAGCACAGATTTTAGTAAGTTAAAAATACGGTATTGTTAAGTGGTACATGTTCTCTGTCTGCCACTCTGAGCAGTGCTACCTAAAATGTGAATTCATGCACATAAAACATTCTTGTAGTCGATATTGCAAAAAGCTTCATTGCCATTATTATTCATATAGAACAACTGAAACACAGGTTGGGTTACTATGTCATGTAATAAATACACCTCTTCTGCCATCTCATTCATACCTAGCAATTGAGATGTGAATAATCCACCAATTTGCATATATCCTAACACACCAATCACTTTTCATGAAAACAGTCTAATAAACGACAGCAATATCAATTTTCACTGAACCATAAACACTAATGAAAACTACAAGATCTTCTGCAAATATTTTTGAAAGTGATAATAATTAACATAATTAAATTGTTTACATGAGTATTGTATTATATTATAAATCAAAGTAATCCGAACATATAGCCTCTAAGCCTTTACTAATATATTTTTGTATCTTAAAAGACTTTGCATAGACTGAGGTTTTTCAATGAGCCCAGAAGGTGGGCAATTAAAGTAAAAACATTTCTCCACAGCAGTCTGACACTGTCCTACCTGTTTTGCTCTCCTAGCCAGTTCTGATCATGGGGAAGCATAAAGAGGTCTGGTACACTTGACAAACAAGAAGAGGTCCTGTAGTCAGCTGATGATCAGATGCAGGGAGCCAAAAAAAAAAAATAGAACACAAAGGCCAAAAGTATATCTAGTCTTCAATTATTTTTAGTTTGATGACAAATGAAGTAATAAAATTTAAATTACAGATCCTTATGCAGGTATAGCTACCTCTTGCAAGTTTAGTGGCTTTTGAGAATCAGCATTCTGCCACCTGAACTAGCAGTGCATTCCAAGTCACCAGCAGTCTCTCTGTTAAATAAAACTTCCTCATACCTTTCCTTAATCTACCTTCTACCACCTACCATTTATGGTCTTCCCATTTGTGCTCATTTCATGTTCAAAGATAATAAAATAATACTTCCCAATAAAGTAGAAAGACAAATGCTTATGAGGATATGAATCAGAATTGGCAGTAGTGCCTGGCTACCTATCATCACCAAAATGATAGGTCACCTTCTGTGTAAGCCCCCCCCCCCCATATTAAATTGAAATAAAACTGAAATAATAAATGGTTACAGCTATATTTCAAGTTATTGGTGTCAGACCTATATGCTGATTGCCTCCTCATCCCATGCTGAAAATAAAATATTTGAACTTGTACAGTGTCTCATATAGATATTTAAGATGGAGACCTTTTTCAGGTATATAGGGCATTCATAGACAACTAACTCTGGGAATGTTTTGGGTTATCAAAAAGTAGTGGAGAATCATCAGACAATCTATGTATAATATTCTATAGGAAAGAGAAATGTACTAACTGTATCTCTGAGAGAGTGTTGCTAATGCATGGAATAGACTACCAAATTACAATAAAGCAAGAACTAGTTTAGATATTTTTAAGAACAGCCTGGACACTTATTCTGGGAACAACTGTTTGGGTGAGTTGGCAGGCTAAAAGAGCGTTATTGCCCATGTTTCAGATATTTGCATATTTGTATGTAAAACAGCAGCAACCCTTGTTGTGCACACCTCATATCAGACTGGGATGAAAAGTAAATAGCAAATGGCTACAGTAATGCATTTCAACTTGATGCTTTAGATGTATAAACACACCATGTCTCATAACCCCAGCTAAAAAGATAGCTGCAATAGAAACCTGGCAAACTAACTCCCACCTGCTGCTTAATGTAAGTAACACCAAGCTAATGCTTTTTATACCCCACAAATGTACAGAACTGACATCCTCCTTTCACATCTACTCATCAAATACCACAAACCTAGAAACAGTACAGTAAACAAAACTGCTAGCTGTAGAAATTGAGGAAAAACTCAAGTTAAACCAACATCAATCACAA
>NC_056746.1:617495235-617530235 GCF_019279795.1 Protopterus annectens | reverse complement strand
TGTCATTACAGAATGAAAAAATTGCCTTCACCAATATGGTAAGTAGTGTACCTCAAATATCAAAAACGGAATAACTCAGTCTCCATGATGGTAAACTTTTCCAGCCATTCATTCTCTTAGGCCATGACAAAATATGTACATCTATGTTTTGCATGTTAGTCTGTGTGTGTGTGTGTGTGTGTGTGTGTGTGTGTGTGTGTGTGTGTGTGTGTGTGTGTGTGTGTGTGCATACGTGTGAATGATTGGCTTGGTTTGCCTCTACATCTCAGCAGTGGCTTTGTCCCAAAGTTTGTAGAATACACAGCTGTTTACTATTGTGCTGTGACTATTCTCACACTCCCCATACTGGCAGCAGTGATAGGCGTGTCATCAGTGCCCACCTTCTTATAGCATTGTGTTGATATGCCTAGTGCCATGTGCATCCTGTGCCTCTCACTAAACTCTTTACACATTGACATGCATTAATCTCGGTACAGAGACCATTGTTCCCCCTTTACTGTGTCTTATAGTCTCTAACTACAGGACACAATATGGCCCATGGGATATTTATCTGTCATGTCCTAGTAGTATGTTATCTTTCATGTGCACCTCCAGATGACGATTTACCTGTTGTGCCCTTTAACCAATCTACTATCTCCTATCCATCCCTGTTGCTGCTTTTCACTGTGATTACCTTGCACAGTGCAGTGGTACATTACCAGATAACTTGTCCTTTTTTACTATGCATATATCACATTTCAAAGTCTTATCCACTGTATTTCTATTCACGACTTGCTAATCTTAATGTCATCTTCTGCAATACTTTTTTATCATGCTAAAATGAGCCACATTGCACTGTAGTTATGGTAATGGGGTCACCACCATAACATATTGCATCACACTGAGCCAGCATTAGCAAAGTCAGCCCTGCTCAGGCCCTGGCCCCTGGAACATATGGATGCTATGCTTGTGCAGTGAAACTAAGAAGCCCTTACTGCTGCACTGTATATACCTTCACTAGAAGTATAGCTGGCTTTTTCAGTGCCTGGACTATTCTCCATAGTATCATCCTGCCTCCAAAGCTCTTCATTTGAAGAGCCCCCCCCTAAAAAAAAAAAAAGGTCCACTCCATTGTACTGGCATGCTAAGCATTAGAAGAGCAAAAAGGGAATCAAAACATCTTTACTTCCTTCTTTAAGTTCTTCATTGGAAAACCTCCTTGCCCCAGGTCTTCACTGGAAGGGAAAAAAAAAAGGCTTGCTCCATTGTACTGCCAAAAAAATCTCCCCTTCCTGCCCCAACTCATTGGAAGACACATCCTTCCCTGTCCTAGTGCTTCATTGGAAGAGCAAAGTAAAACAAAACAATAGGTTTGTGAAATGTTCATTGTTCGGTCCAACCCAGATTATTGCAATGTCATGATACATATCTTGAATCTTACAAGGCGTCAAATTAAATGATCACAAATATATTATACAATTTCAGTTTAAAATAGTCAGAAAAGACATTCCTAAGGATTCACTATCCTTCTGTACAGGACTACCTTAGTCCTGCATGGAAGTGGCTGTTTAGGAGCAGGATGGCAGTGCACCATGCATATTAATGAAGGCATGCTGCCTGAGCTCCTAAATGGACACAGAGCATGTACAAGTGCAGGGGGGTGTCTGAGAGCAGAGCTTTCAGAATATACATACCCCTGCAATCAAGAACAGCAGTGTAGGAATAAGAATGAGCGAGACCGCTCATAGGTGTTCACCTACCCCCAGCAACAGCTCCCCAAGTGTACAAGAGCCATATTTAAAACATTTAAATATAAAGAATTTTTTTTTATGAAACAGATCAAATTTAACCATAGGTGCGCGGGTTTGCCCATTACTTAGCTACAGTTAATGCAGCTTAAATTGCACAAGAGGATAAAAAGCAAGATATATGCAAAGGAAACAGTACAGCAATTGTGTAGAGGGCAGAGCATTCACCTTACGAGCAGTCATTCCCGGTTCAAGTCCCACTCCAGTACAATCCATTTTCCATGTGAAATCACTTTATGATCAATTTTGTTGCATGACCTATGACATAACACATATTTGTGAATGAGAGTACTGCATTAAATGCAGATGTGAGGTGTCATTGTCATAATGTTGCAAAGTCCAAATATAATCACAATTGACCCATACAGTATATGTAAACAGGAATCAGAGATACAAATGAAAGTTAAAATGTGTAATGAATGATAAACCATACAGTTGCCAAATTCACCAGCTGCCAAAGAACCATTAGACATTACTGTCTAAATTAGTGCGGTGGTAAGTGGGCGTAAGCATTAGTAAGCAAGAGTAAGCATAGTTATGCAGTAGTAAGAGGGTGAAAGCATATTTAAGTAGTAGTAAGTGGGTTTAAGCCTGTTTGTGTGGGGGTAAGCAATGCACACACAGGTAAACAATATTGAAGCTAGCACTCTGTAAGCATACTTAACCGGAAGTTAGCATTGCTTACCTTCGCGCAAACCCACACAAACCCGCTTACAATGGCTTAAAAGTGTCTTAATCAATCTGTATGCATCAGCTGCTGTTCTGGCCAGAAACAAAATAAACAGCCTTTGCAGGTCTTGAACCGAGGACCCTGTACACTACAGTCACAGTAGTAAACCACTAAGCCATCACAGGAGTACATAAGACTGAGGTATCACCAAACAGATCCTCACCATAGCAAATACAAACTAACAAAAAACTGTTAAAACGAACCAGGAACAATGAGAGAAGTTCTTCTGTATGTTGAAAAATCCAAGTATTTATTATACTGTTAAAACGTTACCGTTCAATTTAAAAGTGTATATAAGATATACGCTTTCAGCAAAATAAGTATCTCGCTTTCCTCAGACAAACAGAATACCAGTTACTATTCTAGCATTTATACATGGTTTAAAAATTGATAACCAATCAGCATGTAATGCATTTCCTAATTAAGTTTTCACCATGACAACCTTAAACAAGAAAATGCTTTTACCAGTCTTACTCAACTTGACACAAATTTAAAGCACAAAAGCACATAGTTTCTTATGCTTATGCTGTTGTTTAACAGTGATCTTGTATAAAGTGCAGATACTAATATCATCTAAAATTACGAATAAAAAATAAATAATGAATAATAACTAATGAATGATGATAAAAAATAAATGAATAATAAATAAATGGAGATAAAAAGAAATGTTGAATGTGGTACATATTACCCTTCCTTACTGCAGACTAGATGAGTGGTTACCTATTAAGAGCAAGCCACTTCAAAATACACTTAATTGATGTAACATCATTTATACCAGGAAAGATGTGTGCCCTAGTTTTGATTTGCCATGAAAGCTCATCCATCTCCAGGAGGATTTGTCAGGCTCCACCTCTAATGTCAGGTTCCCTATGTTCTAATATTATGTAACTAAAGGAGTGATCACCATACTCCATAATATGCCTAGCTAAGGCATTAGTACTATCCTTCCTACTAATGGCATACTGATGCTCGTAGATTCTAGATTTGAATCTACGCTCAGTCTAGCCTATGTAGAAGGCTTTACAGAAATTACACTTAGCAGCATAAATGATGCCTTTAGTTTGGCAATTGTAATGGTTGTTAATCTTATAAACAATATTGTTGAGACTAATGTGGCTACAGACAATGACATGTCGGCACTGGGCACATGTACTACATTTGAACATGCCATGTGGTCTGTTAGAATGTTGATTCTTTATCTTGTTTTATAAAATACTTTTCAGCTGGTAATCCAGTGGTAAACAGAGATGAAGGACATAATAACAATGCAGCTGGTGGAAATGGTGAGTTGAATCACATTAATGGCACTGCTGAAATGCCTGTATCTAATGGTAATAATGCTGCAGTTCCTCAAGCTGCAGGCAGGAATAATTTCCCAACTACTAGTGGAATTATTCCAGTAATGAATAACTTTTTAGATAAAAACATTTCTTTTGGAGACATTAATAATTCTAGTACAACATTGACTGTATCCAATGAAGAAGTGAATAACAGCTTACCAAACAAAATCAAGGTTTTTGATGTAAAGCTATTCAAATGTAAAAAATTGCAATTAGAGGTGTCATATCTTGAAGAATGCATCCGTAATAAAATCATTCCAAAAGGGTTATGCCAATGGCGCTTCCCAGCAGGCTTGACGGATGATAGCATTTTCTTTCATGAATTGATAGAATTATTCGATAAACAAGGTCAGGAATTCTTGCAAGCACTTTTTTGTTTTATACTAAAGACATTTCTAGTCTTCAAATTGATCTTGAAAAACTTGAAAATGAAATAAAGTCGGATGCAGAATTCCTGAGGTATAAATATGAATACTGTAGAATATTTTCAAGCATTGATGCCACTATTGAAAAGCTCCTCTTAACCAAAAAGAAGAAAATAGCCAGAGACATTAAAGACTATGCTAATAAGCAGGCATATCCTAGACTTTCCAATAAATCCCCAGGGAGACTTAATGCTAATTTACAACCTGGCCAAGGTATCCTCGAGCTGGATCAGACTAATTCCAACAGTAGTACTGATGTTCCTAACCAGCAAAGGCAGTTTTTAAGGAGGAGCCCTAGGCTTAATACCAACAACAATAATAATAACAATACCTTTTAAGAATATTCTGTTGAACAACATGCCCACCCACGGGAATGCCAGAATTGTGTAGAACATAACATTCAAGACAGGGCACCCCAAATCCATGAAAACCAACAGGATTTTTGTCAAGTGGGCAATTCCAGGGCGACGACCAACAACCGATATCGACTCCCACAGCAGAACAACAGGCGGAACAAGAGGAGACCATGCAGGAGATAGTGTATAACTTTAATTTTGGTATAGAACCACACCTGCATAAAAGCAGTGGTGGTGACTTTACCATTTACAACTATACTTCTCTTGAGATTCAACAAGACATGGCAGACTTTTTATCGAAAGACTTATCTTTTGTTCCTAGTCGCAATATGGATATTGTAAAAACTGTTATTGATTTGAAAGTCTTTGTCTGTAAGCTTAATTTGAATCTATTGATGGGTAATAATTTGCCCAAAACTAATACATTAAGAATCTCTAGTTCTTACAACCCTCCTCTCCACCCTACTTTGCACACGTTTGAAAAAATGTGCGAAGTTGATTTCTGGGCCATCAAGAACAATGTGACACATAGACGTCATAAATACATCAATAATATCACCTTTTTGGAACACGATTTCATTAATTTATTGAAAGAATGTAACATCAGGGTAATGAAACCAGACAAAGGGGGAGGTCTTGTATTTATGGATCACTCCACCTATGTTGACTATATGTTCAAACATCTAGAAACGCCCTCTTATAGGCAGGTGACATTGAACGAGGTCAACGTAGCATATAGTCAGATTAGGGAAACTTTAAATGATTTATTCCTAGAAGGTTGCATTGATATGGATACCCATAAATATTTATCAATGGCAGCACCTAGAATTCCAGCCTTTTTTGGCACTCCTAAACTGCATAAAAGGCTGCATGCCCCACCATTTAGACCTATAATGGATGGGAGAGGATCGATCACATATGCATGTACCAAATATATTGATTCTGTTCTCAAACCATTAATTATAAGTGAGGCCCAAATATGTAAGGACTCATGGAGCTTCCTGGATAGTTTAAGTAAGCAAGCTTTTTCAAATGATGTCCTTTTCTTGACAATCGATGTCAAAGATCTGTATACAGTCATCCCCCAAACTATAGGGGTGAATTGGGTGAGAGAATTTATGTTAAGAAAAGGAAGTAATCATAACAGCATAAACTTAATAGAGACGCTACTTGAGCTTGTTTTGGCCAATAACTTTTTTATGTTTGAGAACCAATTTTTTGTACAAACTTCAGGTGTGGCAATGGGTTCTCCATGCGGAGGCTCATTTGCCAATGCAGTTATGGCATTTTGGGAGACGAATATGCTCTTTAAAGATGAGTGGTTTCAAAAATATGTCACTTGGTACACTAGGTACCAGGATGACATATTTTGTATGTGGACAGGTAATAGGGAACTTATTCCTACATTTATCAACATAATTTCACAATACACTGACTTTTTAGAGTTTACATATAGTATAGGTGACATTCAAGTAAATTATTTGGATGTATTATTGATCAAGGATTGTAATAACAGTAGGTATAAGAGCCTAATTTACAGGAAGCCCACTTACTCAAATTCTTTTCTTCATTTTACCAGCAGCCATCCCTTTCATCAAAAGAAAGCGGTAATTAAAGGACAGTTGGTTAGGGCTGCCCCTATGATCACAGACTTACACGATTTCCATTCTGAATGTTTAACACTCATGAGCATGTTCGTTCATAGAGGGTACCCATCTAGCCTAATTTTTAAACTCATAAATGAGGTCACTAGTAAGCGAGAGCAAGGTTACTTTTGAACCATGTGCTATGGACAGAATTAGGAGAGAATATAGCGCCTGTGCTTCCAAAAATAGTAATTCAAGTAAAGAAGAAGAAAAGCTTTTATATGAGTTGAGCAAGAATAGGGAGCTAAGGGTGATGAAGCCTGATAAGGGAGGGGGTGTGGTTTTGATGGAAACCTGGGATTATATTAGAAAAATGAAGGAGATTTTGGACAAGGATGAGAACTACTGTCTCATTTCTAAAAACGAGATCAATATACAGTACAAAAAGATGGATATTATTTTAGAGGATTATTTATTGACTGGTTTAATAGACATGCCATTATATAATTATTTTAAAGTAAAAAAAACAGTTATACCGGGTATATTTGGAATACCCAAGGTACACAAATCCATACTGGACCCTCCACTTAGACCCATAGTTGCCTCCCATGGATCCAAAACCCAACCCATGGCAATATATGTGGATGCCATGACCAAGCCTATATACTCTAAATGGAAACGCATCCTAAAGGATTCATGGGATTTTTTAAGCAAAATAGGAAAATGTACATATTTGGAAAGCGTGTTTTTTATCACTATTGATGTTAAAGAATTATTTTCTGTTATCCCTCAGGGCATTGGGATGGAGTGGTTTGAAAAGATATTACTGGAAATGGACTGGCTCTCACCCTTGGATTTTAGAAATGTTTTATTGAATATGGAACTTGTTTTAAAATATAATTTCATTTATTTTGAGGGTGATTATTATCACCAGAAGGAAGGGGTGGCCATGGGGTCAGCTTGTGCCCCAATCTTTGCAAACACCATCATGTTGTACTGGGAAAGACACTTTATTTTTAACACTGAATATAATCAACATATAGTGGATTACTATAGGTTTTTGGATGATATTTTTATCCTTTGGAAAGGTACAAGAAAGGAAATAGAAGTGTTTGTAGAGTACATTAATAGTACAACGTCATTTTTGAAATTCACACACAATATTGATACTGAAGAGACACATTTTTTGGATATTAGACTGATTAAGGATAGGACTAATAAATGTTACAAATCCCATATATATAGGAAGGAACACTTTTCAAATGCCTACTTGCATTACAATAGTGACCATCCTAAGCAGTTAAAGAAAAATATAGTTAAGGGCCAGATGATTAGGATGGCCAGAATGATTTCAGACAATGTTGAATTTAACAAGGAGATTGCCTTTCTTGAAGGTTTGTTTAAGGAAAGAGGGTATCCGATGGAGCTTGTCTCCTCAGTGAAGGAATATGTGGTTTTAGGAAGAAATGCAAGAAAATATATTCCACTTTTAAATTCAGAAACTGAGGTTACTGAAAATTATGTTGAAAATGGTAACACCATGATGGTTGAAGAAATCAAGTATACCCCATATTTAACTACAACCTATTTTTACGGTACAGGGTGGTTTAGAAGAAGTATGAATGAAATTTGGGACATGTTTAAACACGTGGCCACTAGAACCGAGGTTTTTAAGAATAGCTTGAAATTTAGTTTTAGAAGAAATTTTAATATTAAGAATATAGTGGAAAGAAAAGGGGCTTATATAGATGGGGCCAGTAGGAAACACGGAACTTTTAAGTGTGGGAGGTGTGCCCAATGTTCATACATCCACGAGAGTAAGGAAGTTAGTATATCCAGTATTCCCCTCAAGTTAACATCCAAGCATTACAGTAGTTGTTACACAAAAGGAGTAGTGTATTTAGTGTTCTGTAAAGAATGTGAAAGCTACTACGTTGGAAAAACGGAAAGAAAACTAAAAAACAGAATTTATGAACACATTAGAGATATTAACAGACGTAATGAGAATAATGCTTTATACAGGCATGTGATGAAATGTGAAAAAGCTGACTTTAAATTCTGGGTTCTTGAGGTGGTAGGACCCTTGGAGAGAGGAGGTGACTGGGAAACTAAGGTAGAATATAGAGAAATGATTTGGCAGCTAAAATTGAATGCATGTTGTGACAAAGGTTTAAATGACCACATTTCTATTACCCCAGCGCTTAAGCTATTGGCCGCAGATCCCAAAATTACAAAATAAAATAACATAATACAATAACAACAACAATATAATAAAACCAAGTGAATTACTTAAATATTATAAATAAGTCCATTTTTTCTGGTATTTTTTATCTACACAGTATTTTAACATTGATATGTATATATTTATATATTTATACAGTGATATATTTATTATATATTTATATATTTATAGTTATGTTTTATATATTTACATATTTATAATTATTTATTTATATAATTTACACATATTTAATATTTATCAATACCAGTATATTTATGTATTTAATTATATATATATTGTTCAAGCATTCATAACTATGAGCATTATGTATTTTTTACATTTATATGCTTAATTAATTGATGGCTCGGTAGTTCCGTTGAATATGATGATATTAATATTGAATATAATAGGTTCCATTTTAACTGATTTTTACATAAAAGAGTTTTAGGTCCCCCTGTTTTTGATGTTTTTGATGATTGGAAATTATAGTTCATAGGTCCCTTATAAGTTCTTAGTTATAGGTTATTTATGAGTTTGTTTAGGAATGTATAGGAACTCAGACCTATTAGGTTAAAACATTGTGAGACTTTGTAATTGTACCTTAATGTAAACTTTTTCAAAACTCAGCCTGTGACTGATATATATGCTGTTTGTTTTTGTTTTTGTTTTTGTACTTTGGTCTTGTTTTTGATTTTCATAGGATGGTTAATGTGCTTCGTTAGGAATTAACACTCTACACTATGTGTGTCTTTTAAATGAACACTACCTTTTAAAAGAATTCCATCTATTAACAATATTTTTTAGTAGCGCTATGGCTTTAAGGCTGATTAGCGTTTAGCATTTTGATTGTTAATTAATGAAAATGGTGAGTGTATAAAAAGCACATTTGAGTTACATAAATTATTCTGATGAAGTCTCCATTGTAAGGAGACGAAAGCGCTTAATCGATCCAGGCTACTGTTTATGGACTTTGTTTTTTTGTCTAATGAAGTGATTTTCTGGATTAAAGTATTTGGTACCTATCGAGTGGTCTGCCTGCTTTACCAATAGAAGGATAACCTTTATTGTGCCGGAGACTTTTTCGTTTGTATTTGTTGGTGCTTTGCTTTTGGTTTACAAATTGATCAAGGATTGTAATGACAGTAGGTATAAGAGCCTAATTTACAGGAAGCCCACTTACTCAAATTCTTTTCTTCATTTTACCAGCAGCCATCCCTTTCATCAAAAGAAAGCGGTAATTAAAGGACAGTTGGTTAGGGCTGCCCCTATGATCACAGACTTACACGATTTCCATTCTGAATGTTTAACACTCATGAGCATGTTCGTTCATAGAGGGTACCCATCTAGCCTAATTTTTAAACTCATAAATGAGGTCACTAGTAAGCGAGAGCAAGGTTACTTCATTCCCCTTTTAGGGGATCATTCTTCAGGGCAGATAGCTACCTCCCATGAAGATAACCTAGAAACAACTGACACGCTGGATACTGTTCTAGGGACTAAATCAGAATATACTATCAGTTTCCTACACACTTTCTTTTAGATCACCAGCTAATCAAGGAAGTGTTATTTAAAAACTGGGACTTAATTAGAACAGATCAGTGTATAGCTAGACGTTTAAATAATGGCCCAAAAATAACATATAGGAGAGGAAATAACTTGAAAAGTATTTTACAAAACAAGATAAAGAATCAGCATTCTAACAGACCACATGGCATGTTCAAATGTGGTACATGTGCCCAGTGCCGACATGTCAAGGTCTGTAGCCACATTAGTCTCAACAATATTGTTTATAAGATTAACAACCGTTACAATTGCCAAACTAAAGGCATCATTTATGCTAAGTGTAATTTCTGTAAAGCCTTCTACATAGGCAAGACTGAGCGTAGATTCAAATCTAGAATCTACGAGCATCAGTATGCCATTAGTAGGAAGGATAGTACTAATGCCTTAGCTAGGCATATTATGGAGTATGGTGATCACTCCTTTAGTTACATAATATTAGAACATAGGGAACCTGACATTAGAGGTGGAGCCTGGCAAATCCTCCTGGAAATGGATGAGCTTTCATGGCAAATCAAAACTAGGGCACACATCTTTACTGGTATAAATGATGTTACATCAATTAAGTGTATTTTGAAGTGGCTGGCTCTTAATAGGTAACCACTCATCTAGTCTGCAGTAAGGAAAGGTAATATGTACCACATTCAACATTTCTTTTTATCTCCATTTATTTATTATTCATTTATTTTTTATCATCATTCATTAGTTATTATTCATTATTTATTTTTTATTCGTAATTTTAGATGATATTAGTATCTGCACTTTATACAAGATCACTGTTAAACAACAGCATAAGCATAAGAAACTATGTGCTTTTGTGCTTTAAATTTGTGTCAAGTTGAGTAAGACTGGTAAAAGCATTTTCTTGTTTAAGGTTGTCATGGTGAAAACTTAATTAGGAAATGCATTACATGCTGATTGGTTATCAATTTTTAAACCATGTATAAATGCTAGAATAGTAACTGGTATTCTGTTTGTCTGAGGAAAGCGAGATACTTATTTTGCTGAAAGCGTATATCTTATATACACTTTTAAATTGAACGCTAACGTTTTAACAGTATAATAAATACTTGGATTTTTCAACATACAGAAGAACTTCTCTCATTGTTCCTGGTTCGTTTTAACAGTTTTTTGCTTGTTTGTTTGGTGAAGTGGTTCGAAATACAAACTAAACTTGTGAAAGGAATCTATATACAGTTTTATATTGTATAACCTACTACAGGACATAATATGTGAACTGGAGTACTGCATTAAGCCTAGATTTGAGGTGTCTTTGTAATAGTGTTGAACTCCCGTAATAAACACAAGGTCTCCATACAGTGTACATACACATGAATCATGGATACCAAGCACATATATAACATGTAATAAATAACAAAATCAATGCCACAATGCAAATATAATGCAACTTAAATATTAAGCAACGCTAAGCATTGTACCGCCCAGGTTAGTAGGTGTAAGCAATGTGTAGGCCAGCTAATTCAGTCTGTCCATTGGTATACCCCTTTAAGCAGTACCAACATTAGGTAATCAGGTTTGCCCATAGCTTAGCCTTTTCAAAACCATCCAATCATCGCAAAGTGTGGGAAACCGTCCCTATTTAAACCCAACAGGTGGGAATACATCTCATAACTGGTTGTAGCTTCCCCTTGTATGCACTATTTTTGGAATGGGAAAGGGTGTGTACTTTTGGGCACAGTGCTGGGGTGTCCAGGAGTGCAGAGTCAGCAGAGCAGGACTCCTTGTGAAAGACCATGACATAAGACTGCTGCAGGGCAGTACTAGGTTTCCCAATACAAAGGGGAAGCCTAGGACCGTCTCGCCTGTGACCTCACCAGTGCCAATGGCATACCCTGAACTGGTGAGCAGGTCAGGCATCACTATGCTGACCTGAAGTGGAGAAAGGGGGATCTCTTGGATCAGTGGATCCAAGAGGCTAGGAGGACAGGGGAAGTCCCAGTCATGTGTAAGTATCAGTCCACTACCTGTTTAATAATTGCCAGCTCATGTATATTATGGATAGGTATGGCTACATATTCCTCTTATTTGTTTCACAGCGGCAGGTGAGCAGGGTATGAACGAGGAAGCCCATGGTTGTAGATTGGAGCAGTTGTGATGTGAGGCAGGTTAGTAATACTCTTGCATGTACTGTCATAGGAAATAAATCTAAAAGCAGTAGTAAGTTAATTGCCTGTATAAAACCTGTATTGTGTAAGGCATGTTCTGCATACACCAGAGAATAGGGCAGGAGGAGTCTCATATAGGTTGTATGTAAATAAAAGCATAATAGCCTGACAATTAAGGTCTAACTGCTGGACTGCATGTGTTCGCTCTGGTATCAGATGGTAATGTACAGTTGCAATCACTTAATAGTACTGTTGCAGTAAACACTGTTACCCACACTGCGCTATATAAATAAATTGTGTAGGAATGTCTGTATATGGCTGTTGTAATCCCAAGAGGTCAAATAGTACAACTGAGAGAGACTTAGACAGAAAACACTGAAAAGGCAGACAACAAAATCCAAATAACACACCCAACTGCAATGTGAACTGTTGTATTTTTTGCACACACAGCCATGGTTTGAATCCTGGGAGTGGTAGTAGGCTGTATGCAGTCATACCCCACAAGTTTACAGAAATGTCCAGAATGTCCACTAAATCAGCCCATAGATGCTGCCTGTCCCCCTGGCAAACCAGTGGGATGATCCCAGATGTTTAGGCAGCAAACCAGACACACAACTGATTGTCAGACATCTATAACAACAAACCTGTCACTCCAGCAACCCCAGAAAATGCTATGAGAGCAAGTAGCCAAGTATGTCCCATGTCCACCCTCATGTTATCGGAATGTGACCAGAGTGTGTACAGTAACAGAGTGAGACGTATGTGCATAATACTAATGTGGAAACTGGTAATTTGTGTGGCTAGATGCAAGTAGTACTAACAAACATTGCTCCCACAGGTCTGCCAGAAACGAACACTGTGCCTATAAATAAAATATTGATATATTGTACTGGTACTGTTTACTCTGGTATTGTATGGTATTGTTAGTGTTGCAGTTGCTCAAAATAATAAGGTATTACTCACCACTGTCACCCACATTGTACTACATAATACAACTGTCTAGGAAATCCTGTATAAGAGTGTTGTAATTACAAGGTCAGAATGTAAAGCCACAGGAGAATTATAGACAGAAATCAGACAAGAGATACACAATACCTATATAGCATATTCAACTGTGATGGACAGTGTCTTAGTTTTAGCAGACACAGCCATGGTTCAAATCCCAGGAGTGGTAGTAAGCTGTATGCAGAATCATACCCAAGTATACAGAAATGTCCAGAATCTCCAGTTATTTGGCCCATATCTGCTGGCTGTTACCCTGCCCCCAAATAAAACAAACCTGTCATTGTACAAGTCACTAATGGTTTAAGAGGGCAATAGTGGAAATATGTCCCGGTTCACCTGCATGTGGTGAAGACATGCCCAGAGTGCGTGCAAAAAGAGATGGACAGTGTTAAGATTGGGGAAGATGGGTGAAGGCTGCCAGCTTAGCCAAATAGAATTTGATACATAATTCTATCATTTGTAAATATAAATGTAAAATGCAGGCTTGTTTCTTAAATGAAAGAAAACATTGTAAAATGTGAACTTCAAGATTGTAGCAACATTACCAGCCGCTGTAAGGAAAACTAAGCCAAGCATTTCAAATGTTCTTTAAAACTGAAATTATGTTTTGTATGTTCTTTGACCTGTAGAGGTTGGAGTCATTTGGTCTGGGCTATCACAGTCTTTCTATTGTTTTAACTTAAGGAATAATTACTAAAGTGTACATGTGAAATGTCGTTTATTGTTGTAGTTTCCTGAGCAGGTGTTAGATTGTTAAATAATGTAGCCTGTTGGCCTGGGAACTCCAGACTATGTGTCAAAATTATGAAATGTATATATTGGGAAAACCTAAGTGTCAAAATGATGTAATCTGGGAGGGCGCAGCACAGATGTTGTTAATGATTTTAAACTATTGCCCAGAGAGAGACTGAAAGCATTCTGTCTTGATATCCAACCTCAGCACTGCCTTGCCCTATGAAAGTAAATTACTTTAGAAGTATGTTTTCTTGCAGAAATAGATAGGACTATAAAGATTAGACTTAAGTGTTTTTCTGTTATGTCAGAACTGTACTACGGAATTATTTTAAGTTTCTGTGTGATCTCTGAACTCTTGAGTAGCATTCTATTATAGTAGTATTGTCATGTGTCTTTATTATTTATTATTAAATATTTTTAAACCTTTTACCCATGACTGGTTTGTGTAGAGTTAAGTTAAGCTCTAGAGTGCATTGCATATTTATAGAGTTTATTGTACAAGGCCACTCTAATAAGCCTTAGACTGATTAGTCACACTTACCAATTGGATAATAATATTGCACAGTAATAATTGGAGACCCTTTTAAGGGTCTTTGGATAGCTGATAAGTATTAGCTGGTGGTGCCAGTAATTACTACTGTATAGTCTGGGTAAAGAGGCATTGCTGAAGAATCTGTGTCAGCCTTTCCCATGAGTGTCTGTGAAGTTGTATAAATACTTATCTCAAAGTGTGTGTGGTGTGTCAGCTACCTGGACAGGGACACGAAGAACTGGTGGGACAGAGAGGGTACTTGAGGTCAGCTTGCCAGCTAGGCTGAGATCTGGACCCTATAGCTGTGCCAGTGGGGAATCTTAATGGGGACCTGGGGAGCAAGGGAACAACCAGCCCCAGACTGACTGTGATCTCTGTGTGCACTTAAGGGAAATTGTCCTTTACTGTGTGTAATTTTTATCCTTTCCTCTTATATGAGACACCCTCCCTGGTGTTAGTGGTAAGGATTGAGTATCCTTGATTTCTGGGCCAGAGCATGGCTCTCACAAACAGGCATGTGCATAACATCAACCTGGAATCTGAGTGTATGTGTAGAAACAGTTAGGTAGTGTTAACAAACAATACCTCCACAGGTATACCAGGTAAGAGGTGTATACTGCAGGTAAAACCAGTTCATGTATATAGTTGTCAACAGTCATACCACTGTCCAAACTAAGGCAATAGGGTGGTGTACTAATACTTGTAAGGTACAGATCACAGCACTTACTAAGAAAGTAATGTGAACTACAGGAATATACTAGTTGTTAATTGACATCTTTCACTCCCCCCCACAATATCTGCAACAATAAACTAAATACACAACTCAGTTGGTATATGCTGACTAAACTCTACTGTTGGGACATATGTCCTATTTTTGATAATTATTTAAATCTGTTTCTATGCATGTGCTGTGTTGAAATACTCCCACATTGGTGGCATGCTCCTATCAATGTACCTGCATGCTGTTGTAATGACCACTGTGGTCCCATATATACATGTGCTCTGTTTGCTATGCAACTGTTCCATGTCTAGTGTTTGGGTTAATGGGAATATCTATGCATGCTGTTATACCTAATTCTGGAATGTGTTGACTATTATTTTCCTACATATGTTGATAAAATGTAAACACCATAGCACATTTGGGAAGGCCAGTCCCGGCAGATCCACCTGTTCCACCTCAGCTGGCTGTGGCAAAGGGCACCAGCACATCTGGGGCCCAACCCAAGACCTCCACATCTGTTGGTCCGGCAACACCTTCTGGTGGAACCACTTCAGGGGATGGGGCTGGACCCCCTGGGTGCGGGCGCTGACAGGAACCTGTCACCAGGTCTGGGTCATGGTGAGTAGTGAGCTCCGCAGGGAGGTTGGAGATCTGATACACCAGTTTGAGGGCCCTGTGTCATGACTAGAGGGTCGGCCTGGCTCTCCTACTCAGCCCCCAGCACAGCCACCTTCAGGGCTGTGAAGGTGCAGTGGTGACTGCCCATGAATGGGAACCTCAGTCCCACTGTTTCCACTAGGGAGCTCATGGGCTTCTGATTTCCTAACACCCCTTCCCATCAAGGTGTTTACCCTCCACGTGTCATATACTGACCCTGTATGCATCTTGTTTGTCTTGTCTGTCAACCTACCTCCCCAAATATACCTACTTTCCCTCCCCGACATCCCACTCTCACCTGAAAAAAAGGGCAATCTGTTCCCAAAAAAAAAATTTCACCTCATACATAGCTGTCCATTTCGCACACGTGTCCACTGGAAACATGTAATCTGGTCTAGTTGGCTTAACGTCATATTATTGTTGTCCTCACCCTTCTCTCAGGGGAATGAGTCCAAATCTATCTCCAAATTCATTGTATATGAACAGCTGTTGCTGTAGAAGAAATGGACCTTCCCTACACCTTTTCTGCACATCCCTAACTATTTTCCATACTGTCTTTCCCTCTTTGTGCTCCTTTTTCACCACTTTCCTATCAACCCTTTTTTCATTTCTTTTAAAGAAATTAGCACGGGGTTAAGCAGGAGTAAGCACTTTGAAGAAGCAGTAAGCGGGTTTAACATTGTTTGCACTGGGGTAAGCAATGCCTACACAGGTTAAGCAAATGAGAAGCTAAATCAGTGTAAGAAACTATAACCAGAAGTTAACAGTGCTTACCTCCGCGTAAACCCTCACAAACCCGCTTACAACTGCTTAAAAGTGCCTTAATCAGTCTGTATCCAATGGCCCTTTTTCTGCCCAACAAGAAAATAAAGAGCATCCACAAGGCTCGAGCCAAGGAATGTGCATGCCATAGACAAAGTGATTTACCACTAAGCCATGTCAGATATACATAACCCTGATGTTTTCACAAACATATCATCCAGCACAGTCATTCAACAACAGTACAGGAAATGTATTTAAACATGTAGATGTATGTGTGTGTAAATAATATATTTATATCTAAATATATATATATATATATATATATATATATATATATATATATATATATATATATATATATATATATACATATGCATACATCTATAGACACATATGTCTACATGGGGACACTTTATAATCTCGAAATACTGAAATCTCAAATTTCAGAATCTCGAGCTCATAAAGTGGAAGGATTGGAATATCGCAACCCCAGAAGTGTGAAATTCAGAATCTCGAATACGGGCGATTTTGAATTAATGATTCTGGTGTTGCACTGTGTTCACAGATTCAGGTAAGTGTTTACATTTAAGGGTGTTGGGTAGGGGATGTAGTGTGTGTTAGTGTGTGTTGTTACTGTGATGTGTGTGTGCGAGAGGAATGTAGTTCATGTGGTGGTGTTTCGTGTGTGTGTGTGTATGTAGTGCGACCTTTGAGTTAGAATATTTAAGCAGGGGGTGTGAGAAGTGCAGTTCACACTTGGGGGGTGCAGGGGGGCTTGCCCCCCTGCATATAATAAGGGCAGTAGTGTTTGCTTGTTTAGTTGTGTGTGTGTATTTTATTGGTGTTTGAAAGTGTTGGGAGTTTGAATTTTGCATTTTTGTGGTTTTGGGATTTAGGGTTTCGCAGTTTTATGGTTTCAGATATTTGGATTTTCCTCTTTATGGGCTCGAGATTATGAAATTCAAGATTTGTGAAGTGAATCCGTCTATATATACATATGTATATATATATATATATATATATATATATATATATATATATATATATATATATATATATATATATAAATACAGACATATATCTATAGATATAAAAGAGAACATAACAAATACATATATGATCACAGGCACTGTTAATGGGGGTGGGGGCCCAAGCTACATACGTCTTGTACGTATTGATATTATCCCCCCCCCCAACAGCCAAGCAGATCTGCCCTGTAATATAATACCAACTGTTGTATGTCCCATAACAAGGACCCAACACAACATGGGTACATCATGTTAACAGAAATCCCTCCCACCTGTATGATGTCAGGCTTGAATCAATAACATATCATGCAGTACAGTCTGGCTACCATAGGGAATGTACAATGAGGAAGCATTAAACATTCCTAAGATACATACACACACACACACACACACACACACACACACATATATGCAGATACATATATATATATATATATATATATATATATATATATATATATATATATGACTACACATACACCGAGAGAGATATGTATAGGAAAGTACATTTAGAGGGTGCACACCATATGGAACAGCCAGTATTCCTACAGTTTCCACCATACCAACTGGACACTGTATGAGTCACCCATACAAAGGACAATTGTTGCCTGAAACATATACCCACAGGAGGTCAAAGGATATAACACCACACGCAGGTTTGCATAAATGAGAAAACTTTATTTGTGTACTATTACAGTTGTATATGCCATGTCATATAGATGTTAGACTTTGAAATACATATAAACAGACTAATGCAACTCTCAAACAGATCAATTAATACAGTATTCTGGAAGATAACAGTCAATCAACAGTAAGTAATGCAGATGTATAGTCCAGCAGCCTCTATCTACACTCTGTACACCATCCGTAGGGGGTAAAGACTTCAGCTGACACAATGGCATGTGTCTGTTACATAACAAGGCATAACTGAAACCATCACAATCACACTGTCAAACAGAACAGTCTGTATGGCAGGAAGTAGTAGGCCTGCATTTACCCAAGGTGAATTGCATAATAATTTACATACAGCTACCTTAAGGCAGCTTACCCCTGATATTCTTCACATGTTGTAACAGCCTAGTTTAGTTATGGTGCTTACCCCACATAGACTGAAATACATGGGCATATACCACTGTTACATACACTGACCTCTGGACTGCAGAAGGGCACACATGTATTGTGCAGATGAAGCCCACACATATATGGACCCAACCCCACAATATGTGGGGGGTAACAACAGCAGTGGAATGATGGCAGGAATGGCAGCATGACATACTCACAGGCCACTACATAACAACCCCTGACTGCATGTCATATGGACAAAGCCTGGTATGTAGGTGGAGGACAGAGGCTGGAACACAGGCCTGTATGTGAAATAGTGTTGTCATACACTAAGCAAGTTGCTGGTGTTACAAAATAGTCTGCAACATACCCTCAGTCAGGAATATGAAGTCAGAAACACAAATGGATGTAGCCATGTACTGATAGCACTCAACACACATACTGCCAGTGATATATCTGACACAAGACCTGTGTGGTGGACAGGCAAAACATAACAGGCACACCTCTGGCCATCAAGTGGATAGGCACACAGTTGAGAGGTATGCAGACAGACTGCAGTCTATGTTAAAGTAGTATGTACACACAAACCCTGTAACACTGGTGCTATACAATGCATACAACAACACTACTCACACTATGTTTGTAGTTCTGGAACCTCATACAAATATGTAGCTGGCCTGAGTGCGCAAGTTCTCTTGTAAGAGGTATTGTTATCTGCTGTGTGTAACACTGCTGCCTGCACACAGGAAGAATGTCCACCATGCAGGAAAGGTAAAAGGACCACGCCCACTTGATGTAGAGATGTATAGTAGTGAGTTGCCATGACATTGGTAATTGGAAGTACTACACAGTATACCACATGCACGAAGCAAGTGGAGGACACCGATTGGTGCAGAGGCCATCACCTGATCATGTTCATCACCTACAAAAGCCATGCTGCAATCTATTCCAAGGAGCTCAATCCATTTTACTGGAGAGAGAGAGAGAGAGAGCGAGAGAGACAGAAAGAGAGAGAGAGAGAGACGCTAAGGAAAGTAAACCTCCTACACCATTCACAACAGACCTCATTCCCACAACAGGTATGTGAAGTATATATGCATGTAATTGAATGTAGTACTTGGTCCATAATACTGGGGTAGATGATGTAGAATGATATATATATATATATATGCCATCAGGTGTTGCTGTTGTAATGATGTTCAGCTGAACAACTGCTATGGACAATAGAGTCTGTCCCTGTGGGTAGTGGGCCATACCTGTCAACTGTGCAAAGCAGCATCGACTGATAAGATGTAAGCCAACTTAGTGTGTGTTGTGTAATGAAAAGAATGTATATTACTGTGGCCAATAGCTGGTGGTGGAAGTAATGCCATAATGATGGACATGTGGGTTCCAGTGCCTACCACTTGCAGGATACTCAGGTTAACATGTATAGTAGCATGCTGAAATGCCATAGGTGTGTAATAGGCTTAACTGCAATCTGGCCATATATACCCCACCTAATGTTATGCTGTGTCTATATGTGGCAACTGTCTGTGTTGTAGCAAGGCAGAACAGTGCAGCTGTGCTGGAAGGAGAGTTAGAGATTGTGGACCTGATGTCTGAATGTACCCCATATAGAGGTATGCATATGTGTACACACACACACACACACACACACACATATATATATATATATATATATATATATATATATATATATATATATAAAACCATTCCTATTCAAAAAATACCTATACCAAGCTAAACTTGTTATCTACCATCAAATATGTAAAAAACTAAACTTTAACCCACTCACAGTCATCGTATCCTTCAAAAAATGGAACTAGCATCCTCTAAAGTACCTCAGTCTTGATGACGCAGCTGAATTTTTTAATACTGCCTTCCTGAGCATCGTTAATTACCATGCCCCCTTAAGACTTTCTAGAACCAAAGCACAACCCTCCCCATCGCTACAGAAAACCACTAAGTCAGAAATGAAAAACAGGGATAAAGCCTGGGATCACTGGCGCAAAACCAAAACCCCCTCAACTAGAGAGAAATTCCTAGAACTAGGCAATAGAGTAAAAAATCTAATAAAACAGGACAAATTCCATTACTGCCAGTCTGCCCTAGACTCCTCCCAACACAACCCCAAACAATTCTGGCCCTCCATAAACTCCATCCTCCACCCAGGAAAAGTCAGTACCCCTCCTCCTAACATCTCTCACTTCTCCGAAAATATTGCTACCGCATTCAACACACACACTTCACACAAACCATACTATCACTAGTTAAACAACACAACCCCCTCCCCTCCAACCCACACCTTCAACTAGTAATCTCCCCACTGCCTTCTCCTTTTCTCCTGTACCTGCCTCCAACATAAAAAAGCTCTTAACTAAAGTTAAGCCCACCAAATTAGCAACAATCTCCCAAGTGAATACCTACAAATCGCAGCTGATGCTCTGGCCTACCCAATATCCATCTTGATTAACTGATCTCTGTCAGAAAGTTACGTTCCCACACTATGGAAAGTATCACATATAATTCCCCTCCACAGAACTAACCAATTACCGCCCCATAACTATTCTCTCTCCACTCTCCAAAGCACTAGAGAGATGCATTCACTCTCAGGTCTCAAACTGCCTCCTTACTAACAACCTCCTTTCCAATACTCAGCATGGTTTCCAACCAAGACATAGCACCACCACTGGCTTACTCTCCTTTACTAACACTATCCTTCAGCATAAAAACAATGGTTATCTCTCCTCTGCTACTTTCCTAGACCTATCTAAAGCATTTGACATAGTCCCACACAAACAACTCATCTCTGTCCTCAATAACCCATCCTTCTCTCAATCAGTCACCAACTGGTTTCAGAGTTAAATCTCTGACCGCCAACAATCCGTTGTATGGCAGAATGACATATCTCTCCAACTACCTGTCTCTGTAGGGGTTCCCCAAAGATCCATCCTTGGACCCCTACTCTTCTCTATTTTCACCAATAATCGAGCCTCTGCCACCAAACATGGCACACTCATACAATATGCAGATGACTCAACCATCATCTGCTCAGCCCAGTCCCTACCAAAACTGCAAAAAGTCACACAGGAAGCCTTTTCCTCTGTTGAAACTTGGTTATCCGATGACCAATTAATACTCAACCCAAACAAAAATAAACTACTTATCTTCCAACCCACGAACTATACTCACAACAACTCTCACATTAACATCACAGCAAAAGACAACACCACTATACACCCAACAGAACACACCAAATTGCTAGGAGTAGAAATAGTCAATAAACTAAAATTTGACATTCACATATCCATGACCATAAAAAAAGTCACAAAAACTAGGAGCGTTATACAGCAATAAGCAACTTTTCACCAAAGCAGCAAAGATTTCAGTAGCAAATTCCCACCTTATCTCCACCCTATTTTATGCCTTTCCAATATATACCAACATAAGGCAATGTGATCTAAACAAGCTAGAGACCTGCTACAACAAAATCACCAAATTCAGCACAGGGGCATCCTACCATAGTCACCACTCTCTCTCTCACTTGCTGAAATGGGATGGCTTGAACTCCCTCACCTCCTTCAATGGTATCAACTTACACTCACCCATAAACTAGTAAACCATCCACTAAATGTCCCATCCCTCCAGAATCTAATCCAACCCTATCACACCACCAGACCACTAAGATCTAGCAACAAAAATCACTCGCAGATCACTAAAGCCAATAACTCTGCTGGTGAAGCAGTATTCTCTTGCTCCATAGCCAAATTATGGAACTCCCTCCCACCCACAATTACCTCCATACCATCATACACCCACTTCAAAACTTTATTAAAAGCACACCTTAAACCATACTGGCTATTCCCTTGCAACTCCCACTCTAATATCACCCACCCCATCCACCCACTACCTTTCTTTCAACCACACTAACTACCTTGATTATAGCAAGCTCAGATGCTCATACATCTACTACTTATTATACAGCAGGAACATCTTATTGTAACAATTGTTAATGTCTGTTATGTACTTCGCAGATGATAACAATTCTAGTTGTCTACTGATCTACTATATTCTTCATCTGTAACTATGTTTATAATTGTTAATTGCTATGTAAATCCAATGTAACTACTGTCTGTATATTTTAACTGTGGAGCTTTTCTCCCTGGGCCTCCACTGAAAATGGACCTACATCCAGCCAGACACTCCCAGTCAACAAATGTAAATAAATAAAAAAAAAAAAAAAAAAAATATATATATATATATATATATATATATATATATATATATATATATATATATATATATATATATATATATATATATATATATATATATATATAGATATATATATAGATATATATATATATTTATATATATCTACATGTATGTCTACAGATATACAGATACCCATATGTAGGCATATATATATAAACACATATATACAACATAATATATATCTACACACACACACACACACACACACACACACACACACACACACACACACACACACACACATATATATATATATATATATATGTAAATACATGTCCCCTATATATTGCCACTACAGTGCTGCATGCTATGTGTGAGGGAACAGCACACATAGCAATACACGCAGATATATACAGCTGTAAGTGTGTGCAACATGGATGGGTATGTCACATGTGAACCTCTTGTTGAGACCACATCGCCCTTGTCTCTGATGTAGGGAATGGAAATATGGGGAAGGACAGCAGGTATATTTGTGGAGGGGGTTCAGGTTGGTAGATATAGATGACAGCCTACTGGGGTGGTATATGACACATGTGGTGGGTAAACACCCTGGATGTTATGTGTGGTCTGCAATGTGGAAGCCCCATGAGCCCCCGTATGGAAACAATGGGAACAAGGCCCCCACCCATTGCTAGTCACAACAGCAGTCCACGGCCCTGAATGTGCCTGACCTGGAGGCTGAGCAGGAGGAGCATGTGGACCCTGTGATTGTGTACTGGGTGCCTCAAAGTGCTGTAGCACATCTCACAAGTGTCTTTGAAGCCCCCCTATGGAACAGACCCTGGACCAGACTTCATATGACAGGATCATGTCTGTGTGTGTCCCCAGGGGGGACAACTTCCCTGAGCTGGTTCCACCTGAAGGTAGTGCTGAACAAGTAGATGAAGAGGCCCCAGAGTGGGTCCCACATTTGATGTGGTCTGGTAACATGGCCAGATGAGGTGGGAGAGGTGGTTATGCTGGCAACTATTCCCTAAACATGCTATTGTGTCACTGTTATAAAACATATGTGGCTAGTAATAGACCACACAATCTCAAAACATGTCCAACAGCATGCATAGATATCCCCAATAACACAGAATGACAGATGTGCAGCAATTGTATAGCAAGCACACCACATACATATATGGAACCATAGTCGCCCTGAAAATGGCATGCATGTGAAATAGTCCATAACAGGCCAACAATGATAGTGTCCACACAGAGAACATGGCTACAAACACACAGTACAAAGTGTGGTACAATACAATATATGTCCCAATGGTAGGTAAGCTGTAGCCATACCTATTGAGCTGTGTGAACAGTTTGTTGTCACTGATATGGTGGGGGGTGACAGAGATGTGTATTAAGAACTATGGTAACCTTGCTGTATGAGTTGCTCAAACCTGTTTCCATCTTTATGCCTTTCAGGCACAATGTCCCACAGCCGTTTACCCGGGTATTCACCAGTGGAAAATGAAGTCATCTTGAACCACCTAATACAGCACTATCCAGTTCTGTTCAGCATAACCACCCATTAGCAGCAGGAGTGGACCACCCTGTGGAATGATCTAGTCCACAGGGTCAATGATGGCCTGCATAACAGCAGTTATGAGCAGGTCTGCCATCATTGTTTTGACCTACTTCACAATGCCCATTGGAATGCTGCTGCAGTCCGGGGATCACCTTGCAATGGGGAGGGGTCATGCCATCCATCTCCTACTGACACATGTTGAGGAGCTCCTCGCCAGCCTCTTGGTACCTGCCCACCTGCACACCCAACAACTGGTAGAAACCATTGTGGAGGTGGGTGCTACCCACACACCGGCTGAGGAGCATGCAGGTAAGGCCACAGGGCACATCAGTAGGCCACTGTTGCATATGCATCCCCATCTGTACAGGTAGATCATGCATATGTGAGATGTCATATATATAGTCCGTTGTTGCATAGTAGTAAAAAAAAGGATGTGCATAAACAGTAGTATTTTGGACTTGTACTGTTGATGTACTGCAATGCTGCACCCACCCTGTAGCAATGCCACAGCTGTGGCCACTGACATCGCATCTCTCACACTCTTATGTAGGTCCCTCTGGTATACCACCAAGGCAGAAGCCTATAGCTGGTGAGTATGGTTTATGTTCATGCTTGCCAATACACCGGGCATGTAATGGCTATGGTATATTCCATGCACACATATAACATACCTAGCCATATCATACATGTTCGTGTATTGATGCTGTTAAATGCACTGCATCACAGTGGTAACCATGATGGGGTATCTGAATGGTATGTCAGACACCTGCAAGATAACTAACATCCTGTCATTGTGAAATGTCTCCACAGGTATGAACATAATGGTGAGCCACATGGCCTACAGTAGGGACATGTGTGAAACATCACCCTTATACAGTGCAACAACAGTGTATATACCAGTATTACAATGGCAACTGTTACAGATCTACACTATGGCATAACATAATATTGTGGTCTACATTATCAGCTGGGACTAGGCTGTTACAAGTGGTGTTCAGTGTATGGGACACTGCAAACTTACACAAATGTGTAGGCCATACTTTAAAGGCTGAAGGTGGGGAGGGTGCTCATCATGACACACCAGTGCACTGCACCAGGGATCCTAAGGATGCTAAGAATGGCTGTATCTGCACACAGTTAGGTTCAAGAACTGTGGCAGATGTAACTCATGGACTGACACATGAGACACCAGGAATACTTGTCTGATATGTAATCACAGGACAGCTGATAGTATAATAAGTTCTGTAGCATGGAACATGCATTGGGAAGGAAAGTAGACACCAGGTATAACCTTAATATTGCAATCAGCAGAGAGGTGAATGACTACCCATGTATGCAGCACTGAACACCAAGGTATGTGCACATGAGTAGACCTTGCAATCATGCAGAGATGGGGAATATGTGTAGGGCAAACTGACCATATACTGGCAAATGCATACGGCCCATGCTAGTATACCCCTGCCAGGAATAGTAACTGCTGTAGTACATATATCAGTAGGTGCAACAAACCATCATGATAAGGGCGTACATACATACGCACCTAAGGAGTGTATACATGGCGGTCAGCATCTGCACACCTAACACATTTCTTAGACACTGCATGTGAATATATAGGACATATGTCACATATCAGGCTCATGTACTGTTAATATATGTGGTGATGTGGTCCCATGGCAGATCAAGGAAGAGTGCATTATATCAATAAGGGTGTGTACTCTCCCAGAGACACGGTACAGTCTGACTGTTGTCAGTGTAATAGTATTGGATTCCTCATACATGCGCCGTTGATGATGAGATCTGTAAACCAGACATCAGGCATTCACAAATGACATCTGTCCACATATCATCCCAGGTATGTGTTGCTGTAACACATAGGGGCTGCGAGCATTAGAGCAGACATAAGTGACACAGTAATACACATTTAGCAATGGTTTGTACACCTGTGAGGTTTGGTGCACAGTTCATGGCAGAGTGCAAAACAGGTGCACAGCATTACTGTGTACATGGGTACTGTGTTTTCCAGGGAAAGGGGCATTATCTACTAACACAGCCCATGCATCACACAGATGCATACTGCTGCTAGCATGGATTGACTATAGCTGCACTGCATGCTGTTGAGTACCATATGTTATGCATGTTGACAGATGGGTAATGGGAGGACTGTGTGTACTATCTTTGTGCAACCTCACCTGTATGTGTGTGTGCGGGTGTGTGGGTGGGGGTTATTTTGTCTGTAAGTGCAATTTGGTGGAATGAAGGGGGGTTGATGCATGTAGGATGTGTGTGTGCATGTGTGTGTGTGTGTTTGTGTGGGTGTCCATGTGTGCACATGTGTGATTGTGGGATTATTCATACGGCAGTACTTCCCTTTGGGATCGTGCAGTACATGGACATGGACTGACACATGAGACACCAGGAATACTTGTTTGATATGTAATCAAAGGACAGCTGATAGTATAATAAGGTCTGTAGCATGGAACCTGCATTGGGAAGGAAAGTAGACACCAGGTATACCCTTAATATTGCAATCAGAGAGGTGAATGATTACACATGTATGCAGCACTACAGATACATTGGGAAATTACTAGACAACACCAGGGAGTGTATCCCTATAGTACTGCTGTCCACATGATAGGTTGATTGAGCAGCAGATCTGGCATGTACTGAGCAATACTTACACATGACACTCTGGCGCTTGACATTATGGAGTGAATGTTGTAGCCCCTAACATATAGGGGCTATGCTCATGATGTCCAAACATACACAGGGTGAACACTGGATGACAGCAGTGAGGCCATGTAAAACTTACTCCACTCCAGTCAAGGAGGTAATGAAGTAACAGGTCTTGTGTTGTGGTCACTCGTCTAGGCATTTAGAGAAATAATACATTAATGAGTCTTATTAATGAGTGTATGTTACCAAGTGTAATGCAGGATGGGGAACTTTTGGAATAAATGTGGGACTGTCTGTATAATCAGGGACAGTTAGGTATTAAGGTGGAATGTGTGTGTGTGTGTGTGTGTGTGTGTGTGTGTGTGTGTGTGTGTGTGTGTGTGTGTGTGTGTGTGTGTGTGTGTGTGTATGTACTGTTATGCAATGCTGTACAGGTCTTAAAGTGTGTTTCTTGTTTTCTGCCACAGGTGGCGAGATGGGTCAGGGTCCCTCCTGCATGCAATCTGATTTTGGTGTCCATACAGACACCACAGATGATGATAGTACTGCTAAGGCACAGGCAGGGTTGTCAAGGGCCAAATCTGAACCATTGTTTGACATCCCCCTCTTAGCCACCCCAACCCTGCACACAGTTACAGTACCTATATATACCCCATCACCAGTGACCATAGCAGATGGACAGCTGGCGGTTGGTGGCAGTGCACAGGAGAGTGTGGTATCTATGTTTACTGTGTCTGGTCACAGCAGGCATAGCTGGATGTCCAGCAGGGCACCACATAGGCAGATTTACAAAGGTGCTCATGGTACGGCTGCTGGTCATCATGCCCCTGGCAGAAGCACCACAATTGGTACCACCAGGCGCATGTTTCAGACTGTCATGGTGACGCAGGCATGTATGAAACTATACACCAGACAAGGCCTGAGGCTGCAGTGGGCTGCTCTCACATCTGCAAGCAACACATTTCATGAAATATCTGGTGCCCTCCGTGATTATACCGAGGTCATGGATAGATGGTTGGGTGAGATGGTAGGCCTCATCGACCATGGTTTATCTGTGCTTGAACATGTGGTAGTGTGGCAATGGCCATGTGGACGTAGGCCAACAACACCAAACGCTGGCAGTCAACCTGGATGTGCTAGGACACCAAGGCACTCCTGTATTGGCAGTACCAGCCCCAGCACTGCAGGGGGGTGCTGTCCACACCACACCATAGCAGGATACATGCACATGGTCCTGGCCAGTCCCAGGAGGGACCTGGTTCCAGTGGACAATTGTCATCATCAGGAGAGAGTAGCACATCGAGGCCTGTATCTGGACATGCCAATGGAACCCATAGCAGGCACAGTCCACGTGCCCATGGCTGGAGGCAGTGAACTGCACACCCTGCCAGGTGTGGTCTGCAGCTGTTCAAGAAACACCTGTATAAGGCAGCCACGTGGCAGAACTGTTTGCATGCATACCCACACACCATACGAACACACCTAGGGCAACCCCACATCACCATGACCATTTCAACTAAATACACCGCTCACCCACACACTTGGTGTCAAACGTATGGTCCACTCCAGGTCTCTAGCAAACCAACAACACACCCTGTGCATATGATGATACCTGTGCCACATCCCTGTCATCCACAACATCTATGCAGGTGCAGGCTAATATGGTTCTGATGCATGCAGTGACTGTACTACAGTGTACCAATGTACTGCAGTGTAACATGTTGTCAGGAGTAATGTTTAATGCATACATGTCAGGTAGTGTAGCTGTCCAGCCATGATGCATTATAGCCGTTAGTAACACTGAGTGATTGTGGTCTCCATAATGCTATCCATTTGTATCATAGGTGTACATGTGTCAGCAGGAGGATGGTCTGCATCATATTCCACAAGGGGTATGGCACTTGTGGTGACACCATGGCTGTGACATATCCTGGTCAGTTGAACACATGTCACAGGTTTGTATAACAGTTATTGCCTGTGCCACATGGACAGGTGACCTGCTGGGACATGTATAATCAGCAACATGATGAAGACGCATCCACATACATGCACACTCTTACTTGGCAACACTGGGACTAGGTGCCTACCTAGGTATGTAGTGCTACTGAAGTGTATGGCTTTGCACACACCACAAAGTGTTTAGGATGAGGTGTGTTCCAGGTTATATGCTACATGCAAAACATCCCCAGACATGTACAGTATGGTAATGGGGGATGTAATGGTTGTATATGGACAATACATAGTATGACATACCATCATATACACATTAAAAGACACATAACAGGCAGACATACATCTGAGAGACCTGGGCCTATCAGTGCTAACTAACTTGTCATTGTGTCCAGTGTGTTACAGGTAGGCTGCACACAGCACATGCATAACTGGGCTGGATTGGGGTATCAGTTACCTGTATGGTTGATGGTGACAGTGGTCACCATACATTGGAACATAGGACATATATCGGGTGTAGCATGTTGAAATGACAGTGTTCATAGCATTCACATCCCACAGTGGATATTTTACTCACTGGGACCCATGATGACACTCTGACATACCACCATCACACATTGCCCATGACTACAATATAACCCATTGTATATCTCAACAGTGGTACTACAGGGATATGCATCTAATGCACATGCCACAGGCATAGTAGGGTGTTGCATTGTCATGCCTCACCTATTTCCAGCAACAACATTATCCATACTACAGTGTGGCAATGCATATTGTAATAGGAGTATTTGGCCTCGGAATGCTGTACCCTACAGATATACAGCATACACACATGCACACACTTACCAGAACTCAGTGGGTATCCCATGCCTATCAACCCATTTGTACAACACTGTTGTGCTGTTACTGTAAAGCTCATGTAGCCATTAGGGAGAGGAGCGTAACAGGGTACATGTAATGCCTGATACAGCAGCAACCACATCTTACTATGACAATGGGTGTTGCGGTGGTTGTGAAGTCAGCATGGTATTCCCAACTACAGGTGTACTAACACACAGACACTGCTATCCTCAGAAATGCACAGGTACACATGTGTCAGTACTGGGGTGCATTGCTGCAGGTGGTCATAGGTGTGTACCTGGCTATTGTCCATGGAGAGATGGGTAGTGTAGGGGGTGTGTGTACATTGGTATCATGCCAACTTTCATGTGCTAACAGGCAATCTATTGACAAACACTACTGTGGTGACCCTGAGGGTGAGAGTGACATGCACCAGCCAATCCTCTGGGTGCCTTCTGCAAATGGCCACCGAGGTGATCCAGTTGACATGTATGCAACATGTATTACAACACATGGTTAGTGTCTGTGAGGGAGACCTGTACCCAGCATGTTCTGTTGACGGTGGATGTGTAGTGAAGGTACCCTTGGCATGTGGTGCATACAGGGTGCTGTCTCCTATATGTACCAGTTATAACACAGCTGGGCAGACATGTCAGTGTCAGCCAAGCATAGGTTGCCTGTACATATCCAAGCTGGATACCTGCCATCTGCACATCTGTACAGGGACTGACAGACATCAGCTTGGCAAGTAGCTATGCAGTAGGATGAATGTGTTGATAGATAGACATCTGCCAACAATATGTATGCCATTACTACATGTTGGAAGCCCTCACTGACATGTGCTGTACATAGGTTCATAGGTTCATAGGTTCATAGGTTCATACTAGGCTATCTGCCCAAGGGCATTTATAAGCCTAGCCCATAGTTATGTGGCTTTCGCCACCCCTTTAGTTTGAATAAAAACTATGCCTATCATTTTGCTGTGCCTCTGTCAAGCAGTGACACTGAAGTAATCCCTGGGGTATATCTGCAATCTCCCATCCATTGGTCAAGATTCCTCTTGAACAAGGCCAGAGAGGTGCTCTGCCTCACATGTACCGGGATTTTGTTCCACAGCATAGGGAGTCTCTGGGTGATGAATCTGTCTCTCCAGCACGTTCTATTTATAACCGTGTCAAAGTTTAAGTCTCCCGCCCTTGTGGTTCTGAGGGATCTGGATTTTTTGAGGTGAAGCATATTCATCAAATCTGGGTTTGACATGGCCTTATATGTCAGGCACAGGTCACCTCTGAGCAAGCGGTATGAGACTGAATAGAGCTGGAGTTCTTTCAGTCGGGCAGCATAAGACATATTTTTGAGACCCTTTATCCTTTTGGTGAGGAACTTTTGGGGCCTTTCAAGCTGCAGCAGGTGTCTGGTCAGATACATTCCGAACGGGGCATTGTACTCAATCATAGGTCTAATGAGTGATGAGTACAGGGGGACGATGACCTCCCTTGATCTAGATGTGAATCCCTTCATGATCAGGTGGGCGATATAGAAGGTTTTCCTAACTACTTTAGCAACATGAGTGTCAAACGAAAGGCTACTGTCAACCTCGGTCCCCAGATCCCTGATGACTTTTTCTGTGCTCAGTGGATTGCCACCTATATGGTAGCTAGGGGTAACCTTGTTTTTCCGAAGGGTATGACTATGCATTTTTTGGCGTTTAACTTCAGGCCATGGCTCCGGCACCAGTTATCCGTTTCTGTGAGGCCCTTCTGGAGGATATCTGTGTCAGATGTGTTTTCGACTATGGCGCCCAGTTTGCAGTCATCTGCAAACTTTGTCAGCCATAACCCTCCTGTGTTTGCTTGTACTTCAGAAAAGTAGATGCAGAACAAGAGTGGACCCAGGACTGAGCCCTGTGGAACACCACTTGTGACAGGCTTTGAGTCTGACATGGCTCCAGCAACTCTGACCCTGTGGGTTCTGTCACTTAGCCAGTTTGCAACCCATCTTGTGATGTATGGGTTTACATTCAAGCTGATGAGTTTTTCGATGATACCTGAGTGGGGTATTGTGTCAAGGCCTTTGCCAGGTCGAGGTAGGCTGTATGGACTGCCTTTCCCTCATCAATGGCCTTGGTGACAGTCTCGAAAAAGTCAACCAAGTTTAAGAGGCAGGATCTGCCTTTGACAAAGCCAAACTGGGTTGGATCCAAAGTCTGCAAGTTCCCTATGTCTTTATTTATGAGTTCCATTATGATCCTCTCCATGGCTTTGCAGATAAGGCTTGTCAAGCTAATGGGCGGTAATTTCCAGGGTCTGTGGAGGCACCGCCTTATGAAGTGGGACCACAGTCGCCGTCGCCACTCCTTGGGTACGTATCCTGAGGTGAGGCTAAGATTAAACAGCTGTCCTAACTGTGGGTTTAATTCCTCGTTGAGTTCATGAAGTACACAGCCGCGGACACCATCCGTCCCATGGATGCTGTGTTTTGCCTTAGTGAGGGCAGTTCTCACCTGGGTGTTGGAGATGTTTGGGGGCTACAATCCTCTGGAATAGATATCTCTCCTTTTGGGGAGGGAGAAGTTTGCACTGAACCTGTCAGCCAGTATGTTGGCAATGTGTGTAGGTTCAGTAATTTTCACATCATTTTGAACTAATTCTGAGCATATCTGGGAGTTTCCTCCTAGGTTTCTAACATAGCTAAAGAAGGCCTTATGATTCTCTTTAGAGTCCTTGGCGATTTTTCTCTCAAAATTTGCCTTGGATGATTTTATGAGAGCTCTTAGTTTTTTACGTATAATGATCAAAGGTGTCTTACCTTTCAAGGATTTTGCTCTATCTTGTAGTAGCTTCCTCCTTTTGTTGTAGAGCTTGTTTATGGCTGGGGTCCACCAGACTGGGCTTGCCTTTGGTACAGAGAGTCTTAGTTTTGTTTGGGATTGCCTGATCCATGCAGTCCTGTAGGTGCTGGTAGAAGGCATTTGTAAGTGATTCAGCGGTTTGAGTAATGTTTACCACTGGCTCAGGGGCCTTAAAGGAGACCACACTAGTTTTTAGAAGTGTGAAACCGCCTTTTGAGAAGTTTCCACGGTGGTCTTTTTTTTTGCAGGTGGGGGCGATGAGGACCTCCAGCGAGATTAGTTTATGATCTGATCTCACCAGTGAGGGGTATACTTTCGGTGTTGAACATTTTGATCCCATGTTCGTGATGATGAGATCAAGTATGTTTTCTCCTCTTGTGGGATGGTGACTAGTTGTTCCATGGCATTTGAGTTTATGCACTCCAGGAATCTTTGGGTTAGAGTGTTCGGCTTGACTAGTGTTCCCAGTCTATATTAGGGTAGTTGAAGTCACCTAGTATGATGGTGTTTGGAGATACATTTATCCCCTCCAATGTTTTCAGGAAGGCCATGTGAGGGTCCTGAGTTTGAGAGGGTGGCCTGTAACATGCTACAAATTGCAGAGCAGTCTTGCCTATGGTTAATTGCACCTGGATGGTCTCCGATGCATCGTGCATTGCCACCAACCTTGAGGTGTGGGTGTCCTTTATGAATATGGACACCCCCCCTCCTTTCTTGGTGTTGTCCGGATTTTGGGGCCGGAACGCATGATATGAGGTGAAACCTGTTAGTGCTGGGGTGCTCTCAGGAGCCTTGAACCAGGTTTCTGTCACAGCACAGACGTCAATGTTCTCCATATTGAGAAGGGCCTCGAGTGCGTGCATCTTGAGATTGACACTTCTGGCATTGAGCAGCATTACCCTTAGTTTTTTTCCTTTTTGGTGTTCTAGGGTGGTAGGTTTAGAATTTGAGCCTTGCCTAAAAAGGCACTATGGGGTGGCAAGAGCCTTTGCCAATATCCAGAAGCCCAGGGGTGACAGGTGCAAGCCGTCCCTTGCGAAGCAGCATGGCTTGTCCAGCATGTCATCCTAGGCAGACAGACATTGGATCCCCTTTGAATGACACCAGAATTTAAGCCAATTATTAAAGCTGATCATCTTATCACTGTATTGTGACATCATTCTAGGTGAAGGTAGGATACTGCTCAAGGTCAGGGTCATACCTGCCTGGGCTACATAATCAGAGAGCTCCTCGATGTCCCTTTTCATGTAGTCCAAGGAGGTACGTCTCAGGTCATTGACACCAGCGTGGACAATGACTGAGTCATACTTGTACCTGCTGTTGAGAGACCTGAGTGCTTGCATTATGTGGCGGATTCTAGCGCCCAACAGGTAGCTTACTGTGACCTTCTCTTTACTCAGTCTGGTGAGCGGGACGTCAGTGTGTCTGACTATGGAATCACCAATGACAAGTGTGTCTGGCATTTTGTTTGGCCTTAAGGGCTGTGACTGTTTGACACTCTGACTGTGTGGTCTATGTGTTGCATGTGTTGGGTCGTGAGGTGGTAGTTGTTTGGGTGTCTGCTTTGGTGGCCTCTGCTGTTTTGGTAAATTTTTGATCAGAGCCTCCGAGTATGTCTTTGTGTGAGTATGTGTATGATTTGAAGTTGTGATGGTACCATGTGTGACTGGGTATGTATTGTGTGTGGTTACCTTCTCCTCCTGTCTGGTCTTGCCAGTCCTATGTTGAGAGAGCTCAGCCTCCAGTTTCGCGTATAGTTTCATCTCTCGCATGTATTTGTGTTTTGTGGGAGGAGGAGAGGATTGTCTGTGTACATGAGGCAATTGTAACATTGCCTCAATATTCCCAGGTTCACCAGTTGAGCTGGAGAGGACACTAGCAACTGATCCTCGACATACTAGAAGTAGTAGATAAAGAGACTTTCAACGGACTCCGGGAAGTGGGTTTTAGGCTGGTGGGGTACTATCTATAATAAGAGTGCTTTATCAAGGTGCAAGTACTGTAGGAGTAAGTGCTAGGCTTTACAGATAGAGAATAGTCTACTTGGGAATCAAGTAGAGATGAACTTTTCAGTTATAGGATATGCTGGTTAGATCAGCAGTACAGCTCGAGGAAGGTAGTTCTAAGGGAAAATTGGAAGAGTGAAATTTAGATGGCCCAAATAGTTTAACCTTGTTTAACCGCCGCTGCTCTTGTGTGCAACAGTGGTAACTCTGCGCTAAATCGCGCTTACGCGCGTTTAGCATGTTTTATAGCAGG